>NW_025852657.1:0-7409 GCF_002878395.1 Capsicum annuum | reverse complement strand
GAATGAAGAAAGATATAGCAGCGTTTGTAGCTAAGTGTGCAACATGCCAATAGGTTAAGGTTGAACACCAAAGATCTGGTGGTATGATGCAACAGTTTAGTATTCCTACCTGGAAATGGGAAGAGATAATTATGGAATTCATGATTGGTTTACCTCCTCCCCGACGCCATCGTGATTCGATTTGGGTTGTGGTTGATAGGTTGACTAAGTCTGCTCATTTCTTGCCTATTCATACTTAATATACTGCTGAGGATTATGCAAGATTGTATATCCGAGAGCTAGTCAGACTGCATGGAGTTCCCTTGTCTATCATTTTGGATAGGGGTACTCAGTTCACTTCGCAATTTTAGAAAGCTTTTCAGAAGGGTCTTGGTACCCAGGTGCTTTTAAGTTATGCTTTTCATCCGCAGATCGATGGTAAGCCTCAGCAGACCATCCAGACCTTAGAGGATATGTCGAGAGCTTATGCACTTGACTTTAAGAGAAGTTGGGATGATCACTTACCGTTGATAGTGTTTGCTTACAATAATAGTTTCCACTCTAGTATTGGCATGGCTCTGTTTGAAGCCTTATATGGGAGGAAGTGTAGATCACCCTTAGGTTGGTTTGAGGTGGGCAAAGTGGCTTTAAGTGGTCCTGATTCGGTATTTGAGGCTATGGAAAAAGTTAAGTTAATTAGAAAAAGGTTGAAAACTGCGCAGAGTCGTCAAAAGTCATATGCGGATGTTAGAAGGAGAGACCTTGAGTTTGAGTTTGTGACCTAGTGTATCTTAAAATTTCACCCATTAGGGGGGTGAAGAGATTCGAAAAGACGGGGAAGCTTGGTCCCCGTTATGTTGGTCCTTACAAAATTCTTAGCCGTGTTAGTAGGGTAGCTTATGAGGTCAAGTTGCTTTCCAAGTTGTCCTCTGTCCATCCAATATTCCATGTCTCCATGCTTAGAAAGAATATTAGCGATGCTGTGGTAGTGGATTTGTCTGTGAGTGCTGACATTCAAGAAAATCTTTCTTTTGATGAGATTCCTATTGAGATTCTTGCTTTCAGTGTCCGAAGACTAAGGAACAAAGAAGTTCCCTTGGTCAAGATATTTTGACGAAACCAATCTGTTGAGGGTGCAACTTATGAAGCTGAGGTGGATATAATATCCAAGTACCCGTACCTATTTTCCACGAACTCTGATCAAGCCGAAAGTGTCGTTCTTTCCTAAATCATGCACTTTTGATAAAAGTTGCAGCAGTTCAGCTGTCATTTATTATGTGTTCAGCTGTAGTTTCTTGAATTTATGCATTCTATGCTGTATTCGGAGTGAGAAACAATGTGGTGATGAGTCTAACAAATGGTTTCAGCTGTATGCTCTATTCCCTATCTAATCTTGGCATGTCTAGCATCATTCGAGGATGAATGTTTCCAAGGAGGGATTATGTAATACCCAAGGAAATTTTTCGTTGAAATTTTATGCATAAACTTGTTGGGTTCTATATTCTAGAATGAACTATAAATTTTTAGTGCAGAATTTCTTAGATTATGACCCACCATTGCGTAGAGTATCGAATAAGCTTTTCAACGATATGTGGATTATCCAAAACGGACAACTGAGCGATGAGTTATGAACTTTCCGATCGAACTGTGAATAGTAGTGAACACTAAAACGTGTAGGAGAAAGTACTGAGGCCTGGTGTATTTTTGCTCCAACTTTAAACGATCATAACTCCTTGTACATAATGACATAGGTGATCTACTATATAGCAATGGAAAGCTCTGTGAATCCACTTTCTAATGAATTGGTTTTATCCAATTTGTCTATCGAATCAAAAAGTTATGGTCGATCTACTTCAGCCTACCAAAAGTGATTTTTTGGATCAAATTCAAATGATCATAACTCCTTGTACACAATGATCTGAGTGAGATACTATTTATCAACGGAAAGATATGAGAGTCCTCTTTCTAATGAAATTGGTTTCATCCAATTTGGATATCGGAGTAAAACATTATGATGGATTTACTTCAGACTATCAAAACAGTCCATCAAAGGACAGATTCAAAAATTATTTGATTTTTAGGGGCGTTTTGGTCATTCCCCCTCACCAAAAATCCAACCAAACCCTATATTAAAGCATATTAGAAGCATTATATGATATATTTCATCGAATTCCCTCAAAAATAAAACCCAAAGCTCCTACATCCAACTTCAAGAACCTCCAAAGTTCACCATTAATTCTGCAAATTTATTCAACATTCCAAGTTCCTAGTTCAAGAACTCCAAGAACCATCATTCAAAGGCACAATTAACATCTGAAAAATGAGTATCGATCTAAAGTTCAGCATTCAAGGGATGTGGGGTTTTTCAACAAGAACTCTCTTTTGTTCTTGTGCCCAAAAGTAATTTTCTTTACAAAGGCATGATTTTTATTTGATTTTTATGAATTTGAAGCATGAACTCATATCTTATGATGATTATTATGAAATCTTGATGTTATGATTTTGAAAAATAAATTTACATGTGTGGTGATATAAAGCATGAATCTTGAATGATATTTATAATGATTTTAATAATTGGGTTGTGAATCCCCATTGGAAATTGTATTTTTTTGAGAAAGTGTGTTATAAGCACGTTGATGTTGAATATTTGAGATATTTTGAATGATTTGACCTTTTGGCCTTAATGGAGTTATTTTGAACTCGAATGTGATAGAAATCCACAATGTGGTTGATTTTGATAGATGGGAAGCATGATGGCTCCCAATGTATATTTATATATTACTGTTATTGTTTTGTTGTGGATTGTTATTGAAATGATCTAAGCTAAGTCCAAGAGAAATCTTTAGCACCGAGTGGGAGATATAAAGAGACCTTAATTTCGTGGAACTACGTTCCCTCTTAGGAGTGAGCCTGAGGCTGATTTATATAGTAATCACTAGTTTGTATGGATTTGATATCGATAGTCCTACTCCGATCGCAAGGATAGGACGGCTCTCCCCAACGTGGGTTGTATGTTTGACTCCATGTAGCTTACATGGTTTATGTCGGTTATAGGATCTACCAGTGTGTGTATCTTTTCTTGTATCTATGGTGAACGGTGAAGTGATTTGAATATGAAATTGTGAAAATTATTCTTTGAAAAGATTTAAATGATATTTACATTATGAGAATTGTGATGAACTAAAAGTTATTGACAAATTATATGATGACTCACATGTTTTATTATACTTATTTCATCCTCTCATGATTATGATGATTTTCTTTGGGCTATGTGAGTCTTTCATACATCTTGCATATTTCTTATAAATATTTATGATAATGATGTTTATACAACTGCATACACCCCCATATACTCGGTTCCTTTCCATGGTACTGACCCACATCTTTGGATGTGGGCTGTATTTTCTCGGAATGTAGGTTCAGGTGCTCAGTTCCAGGTTTGATAGTGATTCTTCGAGCATGCTGTTCTACATTCTCTGTTGTGGTGAGTCCTCATGTTCCAAGGACGTGATGTTTGATGTTGGTTTCACAAAATTGTTTACATTTGATAACTGAGTATGAGTCAGTTGGGGCATGTCTCAATGGCTCGCTGGTTTTATTGATTTTCTTAGAGGCTTGTCAGACTAGTATAGATGTTGGGAGTTGACTTATAAGTTGCATTTTGTTATCTTTCTGAATTTTTTTATTCTTGGATGATGATTACTCTATTGATATTTGAGGGTTATTTATGGAAATCCCGTTGATTTTTGTTGAACTGAATGAAATTGGCTCAAAGGGTTAGCTTGGGGTTACTCATAGGCTCAAGCACTGTGTGATGTTCCGGGACCCGTTTTTGGGGCGTTACAAACTTGGTATCAGAGCCTAAGGTTTTAAGGTGTCCTAGGGAGTCTGACAAGCCACGTTAAGTAGAGTCTTAATTATTGATATGTAGTGCGCCACATCTATGAGCAAGAGGCTATAAGACGTTTTAGGATAAAGTATGATTCTTTCTTTCAGAAGTCTATCGTGCTTAAAGTATTCATTGATGATATGCTGCTGTACTCCCGTAGTGAAAATGAACATTCTGATCATCTCTAAACTGTTTTGAAACCCTTAGAGATCACAAGTTGTTTGCGAAGTTCAGTAAGTGTAAATTTTAGCTAAGGTCAGTTGCTTTTCTGGGTCATATCATTTCTTCCAAGGGTATTAGAGTTGATCCCCAAAAGACCAAAGCTGTTAGAAATTGGCCTAGACCTATTTCTCCAATTGATATCTGAAGTTTATCGGGTTTAGCTGGCTATTACCGCCATTTTGTTGAGGGTTTCTTCTCTATAGCGTCTCCTATTACTCGGTTGACCCAAAAGAAAGTGAAGTTCTTGTGATATGAATCTTGTGAGAAGAGTTTTCAGGAGTTGAAGACTCGACTCACTTCAGCCCCTGTTTTGACATTGCCTAATGGTGTTGATGGTTTTGTGGTGTACTGTGACGCATTGAGAGTTAGGTTTGGTTGCGTATTGATGCCAAAGGGTAAGGTGATTTCTTATGCTTCTAGACAGTTGAAACCCCATGAGAAAAATTACCCCGCCCATGACCTTGAGTTGGCTGCTGATGTGTTTGCTTTGAAAATCTGGAGACACTATTTGTATGGTGTCCATGTTGATATTTTCACTAATCATAAGAGTCTGCAGTATGTGTTTACCCAGAGAGAATTGAATCTTAGGCAGAGGCGATGGTTAGAATTATTAAAGGAGTATGATATGAGTG
Source organism: Capsicum annuum (assembly GCF_002878395.1). Lineage (NCBI taxonomy): Eukaryota > Viridiplantae > Streptophyta > Magnoliopsida > Solanales > Solanaceae > Capsicum > Capsicum annuum. Next base: position 2,687 of record NW_025852657.1, on the reverse strand, counting down.
TGCTGTACCATCCGGGCAAGGCCAATATTGTTGCAGATGCCCTAAGTAGAGTGTCCATAGGTAGTGTTTCGCATGTGGTAGAAGGTAAGAAAGATTTGGCTCGTGATGTACATCATTTGTCAAGATTGAGGGTTTGGTTGTTTGACTTTGCTGAAGGTAATATAGGGGTTCAGAGTAGTTCTGAATCCTTCTTGGTTTCAGAAGTGATGGAAAGGCAATACTTAGTTGCTAGTTTGGTCAGACTGAAGGAGTCAGTCAAGGACCAAAAAGTAGTGGTTTTCGCCCATGGGGGAGATGGTGTGTTCAGATTGTAGGGTAGATTGTGTGTCCCAAATGTTGATGATCTGAGATAGAGGATTATGATTGAAGCGCATAGGGCGCGATGTTCTATTCATCCTGGTGCCACCAAGATGTACCGAGACTTGCAGGAAATCTATTGGTGGAGTGGCATGAAGAAAGATATAGCAGCGTTTGTAGCTAAGTGTGCAACATGCCAATAGGTTAAGGTTGAACACCAAAGATCTGGTGGTATGATGCAACAGTTTAGTATTCCCACCTGGAAATGGGAAGAGATAAATATGGACTTCGTGATTAGTTTACCTCCTCCCCGACGCCATCATGATTCGATTTGGGTTGTGGTTGATAGATTGACTAAGTCTGCTCATTTCTTGCCTATTCATACTTAATATACTGCTGAGGATTATGCTAGATTGTATATCCGAGAGCTAGTCAGAATGCATGGAGTTCCCTTGTCTATCATTTTGGATAGGGGTACTCAGTTCACTTCGCAATTTTGGAAAGCTTTTCAGAAGGTTCTTGGTACCCAAGTGCTTTTAAGTTCATATTTTCATCCGCAGACCGATGGTAAGGCTAAACGGACCATCCAGACCTTAGAGGATATGTCGAGAGCTTATTCACTTGACTTTAAGGGAAGTTGGGATGATTACTTACCGTTGATAGAGTTTGCTTACAATAATAGTTTCCACTCTAGTATTGGCATGGCTCTGTTTGAAGCCTTATATGAGAGGAACTGTAGATCACCCTTAGGTTGGTTTGAGGTGGGCAAAGTGGCTGTGAGTGGTCCTGATTCGGTATTTGAGGCTATGGAAAAAGTTAAGTTAATTAGAGAAAGGTTGAAAACTGCGCAGAGTCATCAGAAGTCATATGCGGATGTTAGAAGGAGAGACCTTGAGTTTGAAATTGGTGACCTAGTGTATCTTAAAATTTCACCCATTAGGGGGGTGAAGAGATTTGGAAAGACGGGGAAGCTTAGTCCCCGTTATGTTGGTCCTTACAAAATTCTTAGCCGTGTTGGTAAGGTAGCTTATGAGGTCGAGTTGCCTTCCAAGTTGTCCTCTGTCCATCCAATATTCCATGTCTCCATGCTTAGAAAGCATATTAGCGATGCTGTGGTAGTGGATTCCTTTGTGAGTGCTTACATTCAAGAAAATCTTTCTTTTGATGAGATTCCTATTGAGATTCTTGATTTCAGTGTCCGACGACTAAGGAACAAAGAAGTTCCCTTGATCAAGGTTTTATGGCGAAACCAATCTGTTGAGGGTGCAACTTGGGAAGTTGAGGCGGATATGCGATCCAAGTACCTGTACCTATTTTGCACGAACTCTGATCAAGCTGAAAGTGTCGTTCTTTCCTAAATCATGCACTTTTGATAAAAGTTGCAGCAGTTCAGCAGTCATTTATTATGTGTTCAGCAGTAGTTTCTTGAATTTATGCATTCGGAGTGAGAAACGATGTGGTGATGAGTCTAACAAATGGTTTCTACTGTATTCTCTATTCCCTATCTAATCTTGGCATGTCTAGCGTCATTCTAGGATGAATGTTTCCAAGGGGGGATAATGTAATACCTCGGGAAATTTTTTGTTGAAATTTTGTGCGTAAATGTGTAGGGTTCTATCTTCTAGAATGAACTATAAATTTGTATGAGAAATGTCTTAGATTATGACCCACCATTGCATAGAGTATTGAATTAGCTTTCCAACTATACGTGGATCATCCAAAACGGACACCTGAGCGACAAGTTATGAACATACCGATCGAACCGTGAATAGTAGTGAACAGTAAAACATGCAGGAAAAAGTACTGAGGCCTGGAGTACTTTTGCTCCAACTTTAAACAATCATAACTCCTTGTACATAATGATATGGGTGATCTACTATATATCAACGGAAAGCTCTGCAAGTCCTCTTTCCGATGAAATTGGTTTCATCTAATTTGTCTTTCGTAGCAAATAATTATTGTTGATCTACTTCAGCCTTTCAAAAGTGAATTTTTGGGTCAATTTCAAATGATCATAACTCCTCGTACACAATGATCTGGGTGAGATACTATATATCAACGGAAAGACATGAGAATCCTCTTTCTACTGAATTGGTTTAATCCAATTTGGATATCGAAGTAAAACATTATGGTTGATCTACTTTAGACTATTAAAACAGTCCGCCAAAGGACAGATTCGAGAATTATTTAATTTTTAGGGGCGTTTTGGTCATTTCCCCTTACCCAAAATCCATCCAAACCCTATATTAAAGCCTATTAGAAGCATTATATATTATATTTCATCAAATTCCCTCAAAAAGAAAACCTTAAGCTCCTACATCCAACTTCAAGAACCTCTAAAGTTCACCATTAATTCTGCAAATTTATTCAAGATTCCAAGTTCCTAGTTC
>NW_025852656.1:0-4904 GCF_002878395.1 Capsicum annuum | reverse complement strand
TTGTTCACATGTTAGCCACAGTTCTTTACGCATTATTTCATTTCATGCTGTATTATGAATTTGCTTATTATTCTTTGTCTTGAGTCGGGGGTCTATCGGAAACAGCCTTGGTACCTCTCCGGAGGTAGTGGTATGGACTGCGTGCATTTTACCTTCCCCAGACCCCACTGTGTGGGAATACACTGGGTTTGTTGTTGTTGTTGTTGTTGTTGTTGTATAGAAGGTAAGTATGACTAAAGGAAAAATGGCAAAGGCAGTCGATGCTCCAAAACATGCTCCAAAAATTCGGTTTTGCTGGTTCTAAATTAGACGACTTATAGTATTTTCGTGTGTGCTTATGTTGAATCTCAGCGTGGCTTAAACATCTTTATTGCTTTTACCCTGTATTTATGTGAAGAACACCTTTTTTAGTTGAATATTAATCTATGAAGAACACCTTTCCTCTGTATTGCTTTCGTTTGCTTAGCTCAAGAGAAACTTTTTTCTTTAAGCTATCATGAATTGCGTTCCTATTAAACTGCCATGGACGCCCAAGCATGATATGACAATCTTGCATTGTAATTACATCACAAAGAACATTATCGTGATACCTTTCAATGGAGAAAGAAATCATGCATTGCTTGGTCACTTTAAGCTCACCAAAATCATTTAACCATTGCCGCTTATAAGTAGTAGTGTGTTTGATGCATGTAAATTTCAACTTCTCCATCACTATTTCTTTTTGATAATTGTGGTGTCCGGGCCAGCTTGCTCGAACCTCGACTAAATCCACGGGATACCTCCCACCTCCCACCAGCAACAAGTATCAGAGTAAGGTAACTCTGTCCACCAAGGTTAGAACAGATGGGAAGAAATCACCTAGTATTTGTCTCTACTGGAATTGAAGCTGAGACCTTATGGTGCTCATCCCAACTTCATTGAACCATTTGGCCACATCCTTGGGTGCAACTTCTCCATCAATATAAACTTACCACATTCGCATCACTTTCACTATCAATAATCATAGAGCAAACTTTGCCCTTTATACCACACCTTGTGTGAAAAATATCTTCCCTCCTTAAATCGGCTATGTTGACATTCATATCCTCCAATTGTGTGATTGACACTTCAACAAAATTGGTGTTTTTTTAATTCCAACTTCAGTTTCCATACCTGTTTGAGACATCTTTAAAAAATATCAAAGAAACAAATCTCTCTCAATTTGGCTTTTTTCTCTCTCTATTGATTTCACTCTAGTGTAATGTCTGTGGGTTTTGGCCATTAGGTTATGTGATGCTCAACTGACTTTGCTCATGCAAGTTACTGCAATAGTTATTGTGATTTCTCTCATTGGGATATCCCATGCTCAAGATGTTTTTTGTGTGGAAGGTGATACGAGCCAAAGGGCCATCGTAGCTTTTGATGACATTATTCGAGGCCCATACATGAAGATTCAAGCTTTGGTCATATTGAGGATACAAGGGCATGCATGGAGGACTCATTTTTAGATTACAATAGAGCAAAACCATGTTTGGAAGATTGCTTGGGACTTGTGTTGATGTCTACCAAAGGGTTCCAAGAGGTTTCACATTTTGAAGCTTGAAGAAGGAGGGACCCACGAAGCATTAGTAGGGGCGGCCTTGGAGCCCTTTTTTGTGCCATTTCTTTACACTTCATAGGAGCCCTTTTTCATTAAGGGTATTTTGGTATTTTATGTAATAAGCTATAAATAAACTCTTTAGGCTTATTTTCTCATTAGTTGATTATTGATATTTGAAAGACTTCTTCTTCTCTCTTTGAGAGTGTAGTGTAGGGCTTTGAAAAGCCAAGTAGAGTAGGGCTTGGAAAAGTCATTATTGATCTTTGCTTAGAAACAGTGGTTGTAAGGCGGAGTTAATTCCCTTAGTGGTTACCATAAGAGTTTGGTTTTGTAATTGCGGGTCTTAAGGGTCTTATCGTTTGATACACAGTTTGGTTCCTATTTTTCGTAATCTCGTATGTCAAGTTATCTATCTTACTTTATTGTATTTGTTTGTTCTTTTGTTTCTCTTCGTCTTTATCTCTTTAGGTCATTCTTCTATCATTTGGTATCATGAGCAAGGTTTGATTTTGTTCCAACAAAATCAATCTTGGGATTGTTATCTTGAAAATAAAAAAAAAAGTGAAAAAGAAGAAAAAAAAGAAAAAAGTTACTGTTCACGCTTTTAGGGTTTTTCAATTTTTGAGACTTGATTTTTGTTTGTTTTGTGTGTTTCTAGTGTTAGATCCTTGTTCCCTAACACTATTAGAGTCTAGAAATTGAAAATCCCAACAAAAAAAGTGTCAAAATCAAAAATCCCCCCAAAAAAATACTAAACCCGTTTTTGAACCTAGGTCAAAGTTTGAGTTTTTGATTTTTATTTTTTTTGTGTTTTTAGTGTTAGATTTGTGTTCTCTAACACTGTAGGAGTCTAGGGTTCGAATTTGAGCTAAATTGAAGGTGATTTGAGCCATCCACCATTGTTGATCTTGAGTTTGAAGAAACTTGAAGGTGAGATCTCATTGTGGAAGGTTGTTGTTGACGTTTTTGGAGATGAAAACATGATATTTGTGGTTGGATTGTCAACGTGAGCTTGGATCTTTAAGAAAAATTAAATTCCGAGTTCATTTGCTTAAGGGTCAACTTTGAGTCAAACTTTGAATGTTCTTGGTGTTCTTCATGTTCTTCATGTATTGTTGAACAAGAACATTCAAAAACTGTTGTTTGATCTAAAAAGGAGGAGAAAGAGAGTGTACTACTTGTTTGTCAAAGAATATTCCAAGCATATTCCAAGTCTTCCAAAGGAAGAAAAGAATTCAAAAGGCATTAAAAGGAATATTCTCAAAGAAGAGGACAAGGGCAAGTACAAGGGAAAGTACAAGGGGGGACCATCACAAATTCAAACTCTTTTGAGCTAGAAAAAAAGATCCATTCTTTGTGTTTTCTTCATCAAAACTGATCCTACCTCCCTCCTAAGTTGAAGATTGATTGAATACAAGTTGAATACAAGAAATTTTTTTCAAAACATCAACCAACCAAAGGCTGCCACGTCATCACCAAGGGTTGCCACATCATCACTTCACCCAAAAAGCTTAAGCTCAAATTTCAGATTCTAAGTTTCATTTCCTTGTTTCTTTAGTTTCATTTCTTGATTCTAGAACTAATTAACAACTAGTAATCACCTACTTAGTTGGGAATTAGTTGTTTGAGTCCGTTTTCTTCGTGTTTTCGTTCTTTGTGTGCTTTTCTCGTTTTGACTCGTTGAACTTCTTTGTTTCAAGTTCGTAAGTAGATTTTGTATTATGTCATGAGTCGATCAAATAAGAATCTATTCCGGCTACTAAGCAGTGATTGACACCTTATTGACTACTAGAGTATAAGCAACTTTCAATATTCGCTGCTCCAATTGTGAGGATCACAAAGGTGAGTATATACGAGTGTTGGTGAGGAGCTTTTACTACTAATCTTGTTTGTTCATTTTGTAGGTACAAGGTGATATAAGGGGAACATATCTTGGTAGCCTCGAACTATTGTGACGACAACATGGGAGACTATGATTGTAGTAAGGGATTTTATGGCTACGATGATGTTGGAGATTATGGGGGCTATGAATATAGCCATGATCAAGACATACGCAGAATTGAGAGTTATGGTTTTGAGGGAGAAAATGAGGTGAATAAAGTTTCTAGTGATTATGGTGAATATGGAGATGATGTAGGGCCTTGTGATGGTTCTTATGATGAAGTTGGGGCATGTGAGAAGTCTTACACTTCCCACTCCGAACCTAGAATTTTTGTAAGGTATAACCCTTTCCTTTGCAAAGCGTATGAGAGCCTTGGTGAGAGTGCACATGTGGAGCATGAAGTTTCATATTCTTCACCTTGTAGTACATCTTATCAAGGTCGAAGTGGTGTGAATGGGTATACTAGCTATAGTGTAGGTTGTCTCATGAGAAGAAGAGGGAATACATATCCAAGGTCGAGGGGTACTCATGTGCCCATGGGTTGTCCTAAACTCTACAATGTTGATCCTAGAAGAAGTGTTCACTCCGGAAAGGTAAGCATTTGTGGGGTACTGAGATGCCTCCTCGTGCTAGATGATTGGCGTCATAAGAACTACATTATGCCACCCATGGTTGACTATTTGGGGTTGTTTCGAGAACCTTTACTTGTTCCATATTACTTGGATAGGTATAAGGTTATCGAGAGAGTGAGGATTGTCTTCACCCAATTTGAATACTATGAGGAGGTATGGTGCGATATTTTTCCCTTGACACCAGGTCATGTATGCTTGGGTGCCGATTGGTTTGCACAATATTTAGTTCCAAATGTGCTAAATTGGCCTAAGGTTGTAGTCGACCGTTGGGGAAATTATCTCTTTACCTCAATTCTTCCCAAACCGCAAGGAGATGTGATCACTTACTCAGGCCCGGATAATTATGAGAGACAAAAGATTGAAAGGAGTAAGGGTGTGCAAGGTGGCAATCCAAGTGGCAATCCAAGAGGAGTAAAGGGGTCACTACTATTTATTTAATCAACATTTTCAACATCATCACTCACTTGAGATCCATTAAACTGTGCTAACTATGTTTGTCCTTCTATTTCTAAGGACATTTGTGTAAGTACTAATATGGCAAGTGGAGGAGCACAAGGCCAAGGAGAAGTTGCTGCCGAAGCATGTGGGAAACCTTCACACCATGGCAAAGAAGAATCTACTCAAGAACTTCAAGGTAAAATAGCTAACTCTTATACTTTTCTGCATGTGAATAATAATTGTGTGGCTAGTAACCCATTAAGTGTGAGTAGTAGCTTACCTATTTGTGATTCTATTGATTCTTTACCTCTTGTTGATGATGTACTTGTTGTGAGTGTGGATACACTAGTTGATCCTATTGATGACCGAATTG
>NW_025852655.1:0-2453 GCF_002878395.1 Capsicum annuum | reverse complement strand
TGGCGCGCTAATTTCACCTTTCCATTCAAGGACTAATTCATTTGGAAAATGGAAATATACCTTTTTCGTACAGCAATCAATTGTGGCATAACAAGACGCCAACCAGTCCATACCCATTATAACATCAAAATCTACCATTTCTAACTCCACAAGATCAGCCATCATATCACGACCACAAATAGTTACTATGCAGTTTCGATAAACCCTTCTAGCTATAATAGATTCCCCAACGGGTGTGGATACTTCAAATGGCTTAACTAACAGTTCGGGTGTTCTTTCGAACATTCCAGCAACCAATGGAGTAACATAAGATAATGTAGAACCGGGATCAATTAAGGCATATAAATCGAATGAAAAGATAGATAAGGTACCCGTAACCACATCTGGGGAAGCCTCTAAATTTTGTCGATCCGCTAGAGCATACGAACGATTTTGAGCCCTGCTAGAACTCGTGGCTCCTCTGTCACCTCTAACACGACCCATTGGTTGTGCACCCCTTCCTGAATAAGGCATTGATGATGATGATGCAACAAATGACCCCGTAGGTCGTGCCATACCCCCTATGCCCCTTCGTGGGTATTCTCTCATCATATGCCCCGACATACCTCACCAAAAGCAAACATTGGTCCCCAGCCGACATGCACCCAAATGATACCTTCCACATTTATTGCATGGCTCTCGAGGAGGTCTTGAGTGGCTCATATTCCCTTGACCTTGGTACCCTACTGTCCGTGAACTCTGACTCTCACTTCTGTGCCCAAATTGATTTCCTCTGAACCCTTCGAACTGTGGTGGGGCACTAGCTGTAGAATAAGAGGATAATGGCCTAGGTGGTCTAGCAGAAAACTGTGGTCTGAACCCTCCTTCGGATGCCATGAACTGCCCTGTAGATCTAGCACTCTTGGAATATCCTCTTTCTGATTCCTGTGTTCTTCTCCCCTGCCTCTGATCTTCCATTTTTTGTGGAAAACTTGGATTCTCGCTATGTCCATATCTTTGTTCAAAGCAACAATAGTACAATCTCTAACCAGATATGGATCTAGCCTATCCACATATTGATGAACTCTGTCATCCATAGTAGCTACAACATTAGGAGCATATCTCGACAAGGAATTAAATCAAAGACTATACTCCCTCACGCTCATATTCCCTTGACGAAGATTTAAAAACTGATCTGCACGGGCCTGACGAATCTCGAATGGAAGATAATGATCAAGAAATGCCTCTTTGAACTCCTTCCAAGTAGCTGGGGGTGCATCAATACCCCTAGATCGTTTCCAGTCCTCATACCAATATATAGCCTCGCCTTTAAATCTATACGCCGCTAACTCCACTTTCTCTCTACCCATTATATGTATAACATCCAAGGCCCTTTGAATTTGATCGATAAAGTCCTGTGGGTCCTCGTTAAGATCTTATCCAGTAAAAGTGGGAGGATCCATCTTAAGAAAATGCTGTGTTCGAAGGCTAGCCGCCCTATCTATACCACTAGGACCTGCAGTAGGAATGGCTTGCCCTTGAGCTTGCCCAGCAACTATACGAGTCAAAAGTTGCACTGCATTTCTAAGATATTGATCAACAGCATTAATAGGTAGCTCTGCGGATATAGTTCTCCTCCCCCTTATTTCTTCCGGACTGGAGGATGTTTCTGATGCATGCTCAGCTGGAGCCTCACTTTGATTAGCTGGTATAGTGGGTGACTTACTAGTCCCCTCTCCAGCAGCCACATCTACTTGCTTACCGGTATTCTTGCTTCGAGTAACCGGCATCATTACTATAATAAGAGAAACAAACTGATTCAGTGGTCAACTATGACTTCATATACAATATAGGCTCTATCGCACGATCTAAGACATAAATAAAAGAAACAATTTCCTAAATGTCCATAGCCTCCTGTTTATAGATATTGTGCACAACACACCGATAAAAAAGACTCTACGTAGACACGGCTTTGTAGACTCACTAGGACGAACCTCTCTGATACCAATTTTGTCACGCCCCAAAATCCTATCGGGCCGGACTGGCACCCAAAGCCGAGAAGGCCCGGGAGAACCCGTTCAAATACCTGTACTTTAAGTTACATGTCACCAAAAATTGGACAGCACTTCGTTGCATATAGAAGGATCTAATTACCTGTATCAGCACAACACACGCAAATATATATATATATATAATACTTGGCCGTCGGGGCCACCACATATACAGATATAACATCACTATAGTATTATTTTGGTGCATTTTACAGGAGATAGATAAATGTTGGTCGGCTTTGAATGATTTTTTTATGTAAAGGTTAGGTTTAGTTTTATTATTTTGATATTTCTATTATTGTGTCATTTTGTTATTGTTTAAAGGTGGTAGATGAGTGTCGGACGACTTTGAAAAAAAATGTGTGTAAAGATTATATATAATTGTATTATTTTGATGTCTCTATCATTGTATTATTTTGTTGC
>NW_025852654.1:0-2638 GCF_002878395.1 Capsicum annuum | reverse complement strand
ATGAAAGAGGCACATTGTTCAAGGTATTCCATTTATCCAGGATCAACCGAAATGTATCAAGATTTGAAAGATATGTATTGGTGGAATGACATGAAGAAGAGCATTGCAGAATTTGTAGCTGAATATCCAAATTGTCAAAGAGTTAAAGTTGAGCACCAAAAACCCGGAGGTTATATGCAATGCATTGATCTTCCAAGTTGGAAGTGGGACATGATCAACATGGATTTCGTTATTGGTTTACCTCGTACATCCCGAAAGTTTGATTCTATATGCGTGATTGTTGATAGGCTTACCAAATCCGCACATTTCTTACCGGTTAGGACCACTTACATAGTTGAAGAGTATGCGAAGCTGTACATTAAAGAGATAGTCTGATTACATGGGGTGCCAATCTCTATTATATCAAATCGGGGAACCCAATTTACCGCAAACTTTTGGAAGTATTTTCAGAGGTGTTTGGGAACACAAGTGAAGTTGAGTATAGCTTTTCACCCTCAAACAGATGGACAAGCAGAACGTACCATCCAAACACTTGAAGATATGCTATGAGCTTGTGTAATAGATTTTAAGGGCAACTGGGATAATCATTTACCTCTTATTGAGTTTGCCAACAATAATAGCTATTATTCAAGTATCAAAATGGCACCATATGAAGCTTTATATAGAAGGAAGTGTAGATCACGAATAGGATGGTTTGAAGTGGGTAAAACTCTTTTGTTCGGACCGAATCTTGTTTATCAAGCCATAGAGAAGGTTAAAGTAATTCAGCAACGATTGAAAATAGCCCAAAGTTGACACAAGTCATATACGGATAGGAGAAGGAGAGGGCTAGAGTTTTCTATAGGTGATTTTAAAGGTATCACCAATGAAAGGGGTAATGAGATTTGGCAAGAAAGGGAAGTTGAGTCCACGTTATATAGGCCCGTATAAGATCACTCGAAGGTTTGGACAAGTTGCATATGAATTAAAGATACCCCAAGAGCTCTCATCAGTACATTCGGTATTTCATGTTCAATGCTTCGAAAGTGCATCGGAGATCCATCACATATCACTTCTACTGAGGATGTACAAGTTGTGGAAGATCTTACCTATGAGGAAGTGCCTATTGCTATTCTAGATCGCCAAGTTAAGAAGATGAGAAATAAAGAGATAGAATCTGTGAAAGTACGTTGGAGAAATCGTCAAAGGGAAGAGATTACATGGGAAGCTGAGGAAGCAATGAAATCTAAGTACCCTCATTTGTTCAAAGATGAAGAGGAAGTTCAAGAAACGGAGTTAGAACATTAACAAGTAAGTTTTTTTTTATATATGCATAGTATTTATGTGATGATATGAATATTAATGATGGACTTGAACTTGTTTCGGTAGAATAACTACGCTAACATTCGAGGACGAATGTCCTAAAGGGGGGAAGGATGTAACACCCCGTATTCAAGTATGTGCATTGGCGTATTCAAGTACGTGTATTGGTCTTATTTATATGGAATTAATTTTTTATTTTATTTATTTTGGAATTTGCCCGTCGATGATTCCATGCGAAGGTTATTGAATAAGCTTTCCAATGATATAAAGATTTCCAAAAACGGATAGGTTTCGGATATAATCAAGCATGTTCGAAACTATAAAATGGTGGTCGGGATATTTGGGAATAATAAATGTGCAGGAAAATTTCCTGCACACAAACTACTGAGGCCAGTCGAATTTTTGGGTCAACTTCAAACGATCATAACTCCCTTAATATAATGAACTAAGAGAGCTGCAACCTATGAAAAGAAATATCTTTGAGTCTTATTTCCAATGCAATTGGTTTTATCCAAATCCAATGTCTTAGTAAGGAGTTATACTCGTTTTACTTCAGCCTATCAAAACAGATTTTTAGGGTCAACTTCAAATGACCATAACTCCTTGTACAGGACGAACTGGGTGGCCTACTTTATATGAAATGAAATCCCTTTGAATTATCCTTCCAACTATACCAATTTCACTCAAATCTGATATCGTAGAAAAGAGTTATGGTCGATCTACTTTAGCTTATCAAAACAGTCCACCAAAGGATAGATTTGACATTATTTAAATTTTAAAGGCATTTTGGTCATTTTCTATTATATTATGGATGGGAATATGTGTATATATACATGTATATGAGTTCAAAAACTCATTTTTATCATCAATCATTGATAAAGAACAAACCCTAGCCAAATTTGACCTTTAAATTACTTTTGATTCAACCTTAGAAATTCTAAAGTAATCCGATAACTGCGTTTGTCATCTCGAGAGCTTCGAATGACACCTATTATTTGTACAAACAGGATTGCATAATCAAGAGGTGAATTCTAATGTATAAATATTGTTTGCCTTTGTTCTTTTTCATATGTATATGTGTGATAGAGGATTATATGTATTGGATGTTATTGAAAAGTGATGGAAATAGGGTTATGAACTATTTTACATGGTTTGGTTGTATCGAATTGTGGAAGGTATATATGGTAATTGAGTTGTGGAAGGTGTATATGGTGATATACTATTGAATTGATGATTATTTATGTCTATGGCTCAATTTGGTTTAATGGATTGGTTGGAAGGATAAATGAATCCAAACTTGATATTGGAGGATGTTGTATGAATATGCATGTCATGT
>NW_025852653.1:4052-5074 GCF_002878395.1 Capsicum annuum | reverse complement strand
CCCTTTTAATTATTTTCTCATGTTTCTTTTTCAGTTAAGGTTTTGATTGAAAAGTTGGATGAAACAATCATGTTATCATTGAATAAAATAGCAAAAATCTAAGGTTTGTTTATTTACTTTTTTTGTTCAATTGTGACTTGGTTTGATTATATTATTAATTACTACATTTTGGATATTAATTTTTAGTATTATTGTTGAATCTTTGTTTATAATTATTTATTGAATTTGAAATATAAGGTTATTTAAGTGTTGAATCTTGATGTACAGATTTTTTATTTAAAAACCATAAATTTAATATTATAAATAACTTCTTCAATTTAGGCTTACTAATTATCAAGTTTGAAAGCTGATTAAGTACGTTATTTGTTAGTAATATGAATTTGTATCTGATTTGGATTCTAAACTTCATCCACATCTTGAAACTAAAGTCCATGCATTACACAAATAAATACCTTATTTTAACCACTACTTCTTGCCAATATAATATGAAAGGTTTATATAACTCTAAACTATTATTTGCATCAACGGAGAATTTAGAATTTACATAAAAGTTTGGATGCATGATTATCCAGTCAATAGAGATTATCAAATAAAGAGCTATGCTTATCGCTACTGTTCACGCAAAACATTACTGTTACTGCATGCAAAAATTATTAAATGGAGGATTACTGTTCAGAAATTTGGATCTCAAATAAATTTTTTTCAAAAAGATAAATCTCATCGATCGATCATTTGCCAAATCCAAATCCAAATCCGAAGCCGAGCCGAGCGAGCGACGACGACGACGGCACGAGGCATCATCTATTTCTTGCCTAACTTGCCATGTGGAGTAAGTGTTTCTCATTATAAACACTCTCAAGTTCTCTTCTTCCACCAATGTGGGAGAAAGAGTAAACTTGCCAAAATTGAGTACACTTTCCAATTTGGTGTTAACTCAATTTTTTTCGCTTCCACTTAATTTCTCCATTTTCCATTCAACACACTTTCATTACTATGAACCCAACAATCCCCCACATGAATGG
>NW_025852653.1:808-3952 GCF_002878395.1 Capsicum annuum | reverse complement strand
TGAGAGTGTTTATAATGAGAAACACTCTCAAGTTCTCTTCTTCCACCAATGTGGGAGAAAGAGTAAACTTGCCAAAATTGAGTACACTTTCCAATTTGGTGTTAACTCAATTTTTTTCGCTTCCACTTAATTTCTCCATTTTCCATTCAACACACTTTCATTACTATGAACCCAACAATCCCCCACATGAATGGGGAATGGCTATGTTTTGTAAAACTTTTACGGACAAGTATGTGATCATCAAGCAAAGACTGATTGCATCTGGATAAGTGGGTTTCCCTTTGAACTTTCCGTAGTGAACATGTATCGGATGCACTCAGTCAATTGGTAGATTTGATATCTTTGAACCGTCGAGCTTTAATGTACACCTAGACAACACATGTCACATAACCAGCCTTTTATCATTTATGGTTCTTACGATTTTGTTCTTTTCAGCCATGAACACGTCCCGATTTTCATGATAGCTTAGAGAATAGGCCTTTACTAACATTCTCTTTGAAGCGGATTTCACTTTGTCCACACATAGATGATTTCTAAATGTTCAATCCTATAGACTAAACTATCTGGTCAAATCTGCCAAATTTAGATAATCATTAAAAGACTTTTCACCTTAAGTCTTATCCTTGTTTACTATACATTATCTACATCATGAGAATGGGTTGGGTAATTGACAATGTTGAATCTGTCAGACACAACTTTGTTTGATCTCCTTGAACCTAGCTCTTGGGATCTCCAGTCTGCTAGGTAGAGTTACTGCCATGCTGACTCGTCCTAGGCCTTAAACCTATTCACTTGGATGTCCTTTCTACTCCTTCTCTAGATAGACCTTTTGTAAGTGGATCCGACACATTATCCTTTGACTTTACATAGTCTAGAGTGATAATTCCACTATATAGAAGTTCTTTTACGGTATTATTCTTTGTCTTATATGACAAGATTTACTGTTATACATCATGCTCCCTGCCCTACCTATTGCCGCTTGGATATCACAGTGTATACATACTGGTGCCACTGGCTTGGGCCAATACGAAATATCTTCCAAGAAATTTCAGATCCATTCTGCTTCTTCACCGGCTTTATCTAAAGCGATAAATTCAGATTCCATTGTAGAGCGAGCGATATAGGTCTGTTTGGATGATTTCTAAGAAACTGCTCCTCCACCGATAGTAAATACATATCCACTTATGGATTTTACTTCGTTCGATACAGTGATCCAATTTCCATCACTATATCCTTCAAGTACCGTAGAATATTTATTATAATACAGAGCATAGTTTTGAGTGTATTTAAGATACCCCAAAACTCTTTTTATTGCCATCCAGTGACTTTTGTTGGGATTACTCGTGTACCGACTTAATTTAATGATAGCGCATGTTATGTCTGGTTGTGTACAGTTCATTATATACATTAAACATCCCAATACTCTTGCGTACTCCAATTGCGAATCACTTTCACCTTCATTCTTTCAAAGTGCAAAGCTTGCATCTAATGTAGTCTTGGCAATACCGAATTCTATATTCTTGAACTTTTCAAGTACCTTTTCGATATAATGTGACTGTGACAATGCCAACCCTTGTGGAGTTTGATGGATTCTTATACCTAAGTTCGCATCTGCAACTCCAAGTCCTTCATATCAAACTTGCTCTCGAGCATTCGTTTTGTTGCATTTATGTCAGAAATGTCTCTACTAATGATCAACATATCATCCACATATAAACATACAATGACTTGGTGATTTGGAGTGTCTTTAATATAAACACATTTATCACATTCTTTTATTTTGAATCTGTTTGCCAACATGGTTTGGTCAAACTTCGCATGCCATTGTTTTTATGCTTGCTTTAGTCCATATAGTGACTTGATAAGTTTACACACCTTGTTTTCCTTTTCTGGAACCACAAAAGCCTCAGGTTGTCCCATGTAAATTTCTTCCTCCAAATCTCCATTTAGGAATGCGATTTTCACATCCATTTGATGGATTTGAAGATCATATACCATCGCCAAGGCAATTAACATTCAAATCGAGGTTATCCTTGTTACTGTCGAGTATGTATCAAAGTAATCAAGGTCTTCCTTTTTTTTGAAGCCTTTTACTACAAGTCTTGCCTTGTATTTGTCAATAGTACCATCCGTCCTCATTTTCCTTTTGAAGATCCATTTAGACCCTAAAGGTTTATTTTCAGGAGGAAGGTCAACTAATTCTTATGTATGGTTGTTTAAGATTGAATCAATCTCACTATTGACTATCTCTTTCCAAAAGGATGAGTCTGACGACGATGTCGCTTCTTTAAATATTTGAGGCTCATTTTCTAAGAGAAATATTACAAAATCCGATCCAAACAAAATTGACGTTCTTTGACATGTAATACGTCTTGGATTTTCTTCATTATGTACATTCTCACTTAGTTCATCTCGAGGTTGTTTAGATCCTCCCCTAGACTGTTCGTGTCTAATTTTATACGGGTAAATGTTTTCAAAGAATTCAGCATTGTCTGATTCAATTATTATATTTTCATTAATATCTGGATGTTCAGATTTATGAACCAAAAATCGACATGATTTACTACTTTTAGCATATCCTATGAACACGCAGTCCACCGTTTTAGATCCTATCTTAACCCTTTTAGGTATAGGAACTTGAACCTTCCCTAGACACCCCCACACTTTGAAATATTTCAAGTTAGGTTTCCTTCCTTTTCATTTTTCATAAGGAATTGATTGTGTCTTACTATGGGGAACTCTGTTGAGTATACGATTGGCCATAAGGATGGCCTCCCCCCATAAGTTTTGCGGTAAACTAGAACTTATAAATAAGGCATTCATCATTTCCTTCAAATTTTGGTTTTTCCTTTTCACAATTCCATTAGATTGAGGTGAATACGGGGCCGTATTTTGATGGATTATTCCATTCTCTACATATATTTGCACAAAGGGAGATTCATATTCTCCGCCCCTATCACTTTTTATCATTTTGATCTTTTTGTCTAACTGATTTTCAACTTCAGTTTTATATTGCCTAAACACATCTATTGCTTCATCCTTACTATTTACCAAGTAGACATAACAATATCTAGTGCAATCGTCAATAAAAGTAATGAAATATTTTTTTCCACCACGAGATGGTGTTGACTTCATATCACAAAT
>NW_025852653.1:0-708 GCF_002878395.1 Capsicum annuum | reverse complement strand
TCTTATCATTTTGATATTTTTGTCTAACTGATTTTCAACTTCAGTTTTATATTGCCTAAACACATCTATTGCTTCATCCTTACTATTTACCAAGTAGACATAACAATATCTAGTGCAATCGTCAATAAAAGTAATGAAATATTTTTTTCCACCACGAGATGGTGTTGACTTCATATCACAAATGTCAGTGTGTATTAAGTCTAAGGGATTCGAATTCCTTTCAATGGACTTATAAGGATGCTTTACATACTTTGATTCCACAAACGTTTGACATTTTGATTTATTGCACTCAAAGTTTGACAAAACTTCTAAGTTAATCAGTTTTCGTAACGTTTGTAATTAACATGACCTAAACGTTCATGCCATAAATCGTAAGACTCAAGCAAATAAGACGAATTCGAACTTTTATTCATTTCAACAGTCATTACATTCATCTTATAAAAGCCCTCCGTGAGATAGCCTTTTCCTACATACATCTCTCCTTTGCTCACTACAATTTTTCCAGAAACGGTTACACATTTGAATCCATTCTTATCTAGGAGTGAAACAGAAATTAAATTCCTATGTAACTCTGGAACATATAACACATTGTTCAGTGTCAAGACCTTGACGGAAGTCATCTTTAGGCAAATTTTTCCTGTTCTCTCCACCTTAGCAGTAGCGGAGTTGGCCATGTAAAGCATTTCTTCTGCTTGAGCCGGAGCAAAT
>NW_025852652.1:2727-5008 GCF_002878395.1 Capsicum annuum | reverse complement strand
CTTGAAGTTCTTGAACTAGGAACTTGGAATCTTGAATAAATTTGCAGAATTAATGGTGAACTTTGGAGGTTCTTGAAGTTGGATGTAGGAGCTTAGGGTTTTCTTTTTGAGGGAGTTTGATGAAATATAACATATAATGCTTCTAATAGGCTTTAATATAGGGTTTGTATGGATTTTGGGTGAGGGGGAATGACCAAAATGCCCCTAAAAATTAAAAAAATTCTCGAATCTGTCCTTTGATGGACTGTTTTGATAGTTAGAAGTAGATCAACCATAACATTTTACTTCGAAATTCAAATTGGATTAAACTAATTTCATTAGAAAGAGGACTCTCATATCTTTCCGTTGATATATAGTATCTCACCCAGATCATTGTGTACGAGGAGTTATGATCGTTTGAAGTTGACCCAAAAATTCACTTTTGATAGGCTGAAGTAGATCGACCATAACATTTTGCTCCGATAGACAAATTGGATGAAACCAATTTCATTGAAAAGAGGACTCACAGAGATTTCCGTTGATATATAGTAGATCACCCAGATCATTATGTACAAGGAGTTATGATCATTTAAATTTGGAGCAAAAATACGCCAGGCCTCAGTACTTTTTTCCTGCATGTTTTACTGGTCACTACTATTCACGGTTCGATCGAAATGTTCATAACTCATCGCTCGGGTGTCCATTTTTGATGATCTACATATCGTTAAAAATTTTATTCGATACTATATGCAATGGTGGGTCATAATTTAAGACATTTCACACGAAAAATTTATAATTCATTCTAGAAGATAGAACCCAATACGTTTACGCACAAAATTTCAACAAAAAATTTTTCGGGGTATTACATCATCCCTCCCTTGGAAAAATCCATCCTCAAATGACACTAGACATGCCACGATTAGATAGGGAATAAAGTATACAGCTGAAACCATTCGTTAGACTCATCACCACATCGTTTCTCACTCCGAATGCAATATAGAATGCATAAATTCAAGAAACTACAGCTGAACACATAATAAATGACAGCTGAACTGCTGCAACTTTTATCAAAAGTGCATGATTTAGGAAAGAACGGTACCTTCGACTTGATCGGAGTTTGCGAAAAATAGGTGCGAGTACTTGGATCGCATATCCGCCTCAGCTTCCCAAGTTGCACCCTCAACAGATTGGTTTCGCCACAACGCCTTGACCAAGGGAACTTCTTTGTTCCTTAGTCTTCGGACACTGAAATCAAGAATCTCAACAAGAATCTCATCAAAAAAAGATTTTCTTGAATGTTAGCACTCACAGAGGAATCCACTACCACAACATCGCTAATATGCTTTCTAAGCATGGAGACATGGAATATTGGATTAACAGAGGACAACTCAGAAGGCAACTTGACTTCATAAGCTACCTTACCAACACGGCTAAGAATTTTGTAAGGACCAACATAGCGGGGACTAAGCTTCCCCTTCTTTTCGAATCTCTTCACCTCCATCATGGGTGAAATTTTCAGATACACTAGGTCACCAACTTCAAACTCAAGGTCTCTCCTTCTAACATCCATATATGACTTCTGACGACTCTGCGCAGTTTTCAACGTTTCCCTAATCAACTTAACTTTTTCCATAGCCTCAAATACCAAATCAGGACCACTCACAGTCGCTTCACCCACCCCGAACCAACCTATGGGTGATCTACACTTTCTCCCATATAAGGCTTCAAACGGAGCCATGCCAATACTAGAGTGAAAACTATTATTGTAAGCAAACTCTATCAATGGTAAGTGATCATCCCAACTTCCCTTAAAGTCAAGTGCACAAGCTCTCAACATATCCTCTAAGGTTTGGATGGTCCGCTCAGCCTGACCATCGGTCTGCGGATGAAAAGCAGAACTCAAAAACATTTGGGTACCAAGACCCTTCTGAAAAGCTTTCCAAAATTGCGAAGTGAACTGAGTACCCATATCCGAAATGATAGACAAGGAAATTCCATGCAATCTGACTAGCTCTCGGATATACAATCTAGCGTAATCCTCAGCAGTATATGAAGTATGAACAGGCAAGAAATGAGCAGACTTAGTCAACCTATCAACCACAACCCAAATGGAATCATGATGGTGTCGGGACGGAGGTAAACCAATTACGAAGTCTATATTTATCTCTTCCCACTTCCAAGTGGGAATACTAAACTCTTGTATCATACCACCAGGTCTTTGGTGTTCAACCTTAACCTATTGGCATGTTGCACACTTAGCTACAAATGCTGCTATATCTTTCTTCATGCCACTCCACCAATA
>NW_025852652.1:0-2627 GCF_002878395.1 Capsicum annuum | reverse complement strand
ACAGACTTAGTCAACCTATCAACCACAACCCAAATGGAATCATGATGGTGTCGGGACGGAGGTAAACCAATTACGAAGTCTATATTTATCTCTTCCCACTTCCAAGTGGGAATACTAAACTCTTGTATCATACCACCAGGTCTTTGGTGTTCAACCTTAACCTATTGGCATGTTGCACACTTAGCTACAAATGCTGCTATATCTTTCTTCATGCCACTCCACCAATAGATTTCCCACAAGTCTCGATACATCTTGGTGGCACCAGGATGAATAGAATATCGTGCCCCATGCACTTCAGCCATAATCCTCTGTCTCAAATCATTAACATTCGGACACACAATCTACCCTGCAATCTCAACACACTATCTCCCCCTTGGGAGAAAACCTCTACTTTTTGGTCCTTGACTGACTCCTTCAGTCTGACCAAACTAGCATCTAAGTATTGTTTTTCCTTCACTTTCGAAACCAAGGAGGATTCAGAACTACTCTGAACCCATATACTTCCTTCAGCAGAGTCAAACAACCTAACCCCCAATCTAGCCAAACGATGTACATCACGAGCCAACTCTTTCTTACCTTCTACCACATGTGAAACACTACCTATGGACACTCTACTTAGGGCATCCGCCACAACATTGGCCTTGCCCGGATGGTACAACACACTCATAACATAGTCCTTTAATAATTCTAACCATCGTCTCTGCCTAAAATTTAATTCTCTCTGGGTAAACACATACTGCAGACTCTTATGATTAGTGAAAACATCAACATGGACACCATACAAATAGTGTCTCCAGATTTTCAAAGCAAACACAACAGCAGCCAACTCAAGGTCATGGGTGGGGTAATTTTTCTCATGGGGTTTCAATTGTCTAAAAGCATAAGTTATCACCTTACCCTTCTGCATCAATGCGCAACCCAACCCAACTTTCGAAGCATCACAGTACACCACAAAACCATCAACACCATCAGGCAAAGTCAAAATAGGGGCTGAAGTGAGTCGAGTCTTCAGCTCCTAAAAACTCTTCGCACAAGATTCGGACCACAAAAACTTCACTTTCTTTTGGGCCAACCGAGTCATAGGAGACGCTATAGAGAAAAAAACCTCAACAAAACGGCGGTAATAGCCAGCTAAACCCAAGAAAGTATGGATATCATTTGGAGAAATAGGTTTAGGCCAATTTCTGACAGCTTCGGTCTTTTGGGGATCAACTCTAATACCCTCGAAAGAAATGATATGACCCAGAAAGCAACTGACCTTAGCCAAAACTCACACTTACTGAACTTGACAAACAACTTGTGATCTCTAAGGGTTTGCAAGACAGTTCGGAGATGATCAGAATGTTCATCCTCACTACGGGAGTACACCAGTATATCATCGATGACCACTATGACAAACATATCCAGATATGATCTGAACATTCGATTCATGAGGTCCATGAAAGCTGACGGGGTATTAGTTAACCCAAAAGACATGACAAGAAACTCAAAATGGCCATAACGAGTTCGAAAAATGGTTTTTGGGATGTCACACTCCCTAACTTTGAGTTGATGATAGCCAGAACGAAGGTCTATTTTTGAGAAATAACTTGCACCTTGCAATTGGTCAAACAAATCATCTATTCTCGGAAATGGGTCAGCGGGTTGAGGTTGCTGACCATTATTATTTCTTCTCGCTTGACGTGGAGGCATATTTCTGAAAGAGGAAAGCACGAATCAATAGTAGAGAGAGACACTTTAAGCACGATAGCCTTCTAAAAGAAAGAATCATATTTTTTTCCTAAAACTTCTTGTAGACTTTTGCTCATAGATGTGGCGTGCTACACACTGATGATCAAGACTCTACTTAACGTGGCTTGTCGGACTCCCTAAGGCACCTTAAAACCTTAGGCTCTAATACCAAGTTTGTAACGCCCCAGAAAAAATGGGTCCCAAAGCGTCACACGGTGCTTGAGGCAACGAGTAGCCCCAAGCTAACTCTTTGAGCCATTTTCATTCAGTTCAACACAAATGAACAGGGTTTTCATAAATAACCCTCAAATATCAACAGAGTAATCATCATCCAAGAAAAAAAGAATTTCAGAAAGATAACAAAATACGACTTATTGGTCAACTCCCAAAATCTATACTAGTCTGACAAGCCTCTAAGAAAATCAATAAAAACAGCGAGTCATTGAGACATGCCCCAACTGACTCATACTCAGTTATCAAATGTAAGCAATTTCGTTAAACCAACATCAAACATCACATCCTCGGAACATGAGGACTCACCACAACAGAGGATGTAGAACAGCGTGCCCGAAGAATCTCTGTCGAACCTGGAACTGAGCACCTGAACCTACATTCTAAGAAAATGCAGCCTACATCCGAAGATGTGGGTCAGTACCATGGAAAGAAACGGAGTATATGGGGGTGTATGCAGTTGTATAAACATCATCATCATAAATATTTATAAGAAATATGCAGGATGTATGAAAGACTTACATAGCCCGAAGAAAATCATCATAATCATGAGAGGATGAAATAAGTACAATAACACATGCGAGTCATCATATAATTTGTCAATCACTTTTAGTTCATCAAGAATATCAATTTTCATAATGTAAATATCATTTAAATCTTTCGAA
>NW_025852651.1:0-5533 GCF_002878395.1 Capsicum annuum | reverse complement strand
TTTAGCATGTTGCAAAGATAAAATAGCACCCCAATTCGGATGTGAAGAAAGATATTATTAGAAAAGAAAAAGACATAAGAAATATAAGAAATATAAAAAATCAAAATATAAATACAAGAAACCAAGAAAAAGATATTATGTAAAAAATTATAAATACAAAAGACCATATAGAAAAAAGAAATCTATAAAAGAATGTACTTGTTATAATTGTGGAAAATAAGGACATTTAGCTAGAGATTGTAAATTACCTAAAAATCAAAAAATAAACAAATATCAGAAATAAAAATAGATAATACAGAATATATGCAGTTAGATTATGTAGATTATGAATTAGAAAGTGAGGATAGTATATATGAAATTTCAGAAAATGAAATAGATGAATCAAATGACAGAAGAAGATATAAAAATAATAAATCCATATGGGATTTTGGTTACAATATGTGTTCGCTAGCTCTTGCAAAATTGTAGATAGTTCGATAATCCTCTTATTCGCATAA
This sequence comes from Capsicum annuum, assembly GCF_002878395.1. NCBI lineage: Eukaryota > Viridiplantae > Streptophyta > Magnoliopsida > Solanales > Solanaceae > Capsicum > Capsicum annuum. The sequence continues at coordinate 5,036 of NW_025852651.1, read as the reverse complement.
AATTTTGGTATCTCAATTCTAGGTATTTCTGGTTGTGGAATAATATCTTGTGGTATAATCATGTCTCGTGTCATTCCTATCTTTACAACTTGTATGGGTTTTTTAACTTCATCATATATTATATCTGCTGGTGCCGTGTAAATTTTTATAAAAAATAGGATACCTTTGGTTATTCTTTTAAAAATGATAAATGCTTCATATATTTTCGGTATAGTGGATATCTCATTTCCGTCAGAGGTAAATACAGTACTGAGTAGTCCATATTCATAGCAAGTTTTAACTAGACTTGGTTTGGTTTTAGGTAAAGTAATTAGCTTGATATATCCGGTCAATCTTTGGATTATATAGTTTGTATCTGGTTCTTAGATGTTTATAGCTTGGGGTTGGTTTTTAAAAAGGTTTATACATTGTAGATATTTTATATATATGTCCAGGCTGTGTAGTTGTAAGTCTTTTTGTCTTGGTTTAGACTATCTCGGTATGTGGTAATTTGTGGGGGTATAAACATGGAATCTTTTGATGTATTTGGTGTATATGGTTTATCAAATAGCTTGTTTAGGTTCATATTTATGTTTTTCCTAACTCCTTTGTTTGTACCTGCAGAAGTAGATTGATAAATGTTATGGGTTTTATGGAGTGTCCCATCGTCTCCTTCTAGAACTTTAATGTCTTTTGATTGACATAGATCTGTACACTGCTGAGTTAGCTGATTTGTAGCTATAGACTTTAGTTTAACTTCATTAGTCTTTAGCTTTTCTATTTCATTACCCATACTGTCCACTTTCACTGAAAGCGTAGTTAGGGTGTTGGGTATTTTTTCTAGAGTATCCTCTTCTATTATATCAGTCTGTGTAGCTTTGTCTTGATATGTAATTTGCAATAATATTTTTGTTAGTACCAATTACTTCAATTATAAATGTGAAATTTAATATATTCAAGACTAGTCTCGCAATCTCTTTTGTTGTAACTGAATTTTGTATTTTCTTTGTTAACCACCAGCGTACCTGTGTATTATCCGTTCGTTCAATAGACTTGTTATATACAATATATGACTCAAATGCTCACAAACATTTATATAATGAACATAATTCTTTCCTATTTATTTCCCATTTTATTTCTGTTTCATTAAACATACCTGAGTAGTATCTACAATGGTGTTCTAATTTTTCTGCTTCATATCGGTATTTAAGTACTCCTCCATAACTACATTCACTAGCATCTGCTTCTACTATATATATAAATTTTCTATTTTCATCTGAAAATTGTAGTTTTGGTAACTCTTTACAAAGTAATTTTATTTTCTGAACTTGTTTTTTATCTTCTTCATTATAGTTATATTCTACATCCTTTTTTAATTTTTTCTGTAGTGGTTTTAAAGTTTCTGCTAATTTTGGAATATATTCTCTTACTTGGTTTACTAATCCTAAAAATGATTGTAATTTCTTTTTTGTATCTAATTCTTCTTTCAAATTTATTATTTTTTGTACTATATGTTGCATTTTTACCCCACTCTTATCTATTTGAATTCCTAAAAATTCTATCTGATTTTTCATAATTTTAGCTTTCTTGTCACTTAGACTTATTCTTGATTTTTCTATTATATCTGTAAATTGTCCTAATAATTTTAAATGTTCCTCTTTAGTTTTTGTATATAATAATATATCATTTATGTATACTATACAATTAGATAATTATTTAAAATAACTATCCATAAAATATTGATATCTACCTGGTGCATTTTTATATCCAAATAGTAATACGTGCCATTCATAAAATTCTTGTGGTACCGTAAATGCAGTTAATTCTTTAGGATTCTTCTTCTAACTTTAAATGGTAAAATCCTGATTTGCAATCGAATTTACTAAAATAATTATATCCCTGTATTTGTCTTATTTTTAATATCTTATTTGGTATTGGATAATTATATGTCATAGTCTTTGCATTTAAATTTCTATAGTCAATAACCATTCTAATTTTTCCTCTTTTTTGTTCACTATGTTTATTTACTATAAATGGTGGACTATTATGTTTACTATTACTTTTTTGTATATATTGTTTTTCTAATAATTCATCTATATGCATTTTAAATTCTTTTAAATCGTCAAAATTATATGTTAATGGTTTCTGGGTTATTATGCTATTTTTATCTATTAATTCAATTTTTATAGTAGTTTTATGTTTTTTCCATCCTTTTAATGGATCTTCACTATATAATTGTTCTAATTTTTTCTTAATTATTTCTATCTTATTTATTGAAAATATAGTTATTTCTGTTTTATTTATCAAAAATAGAACTAGTTCTATTGTATCTTCAATATTTTTTATATTTTCTATCTTTTGTGTAATTTTTTCGCTTCATTTTATCCAATCAGTTTTTTTTCTTATTTTATTATTAACTCTTTTTGCTCTTAATTTCTGTTTACATGGTGTTGTAAACCACCAATCTGTTCTAGTTATTATATGTAGGTATAATTTATATCAAAACGGCATTCCTAAAAGTATATCTTTTGATGTTAGTTCATAATTATAAATTTTTCTATTGTTAATATCTTAACCCATACTTGTATTTTTACATTCCTAGCTTTATAAGTAATTAAGCTTCCTTCATTATTAAATCCTTTAACTATTATTAGTGTTTTTAGTTTATCCCATTTGCTTTCTAGCAAGCAATTATATCTACATAAATTAGCTTCTACTCCTATATCTATCATAGACGTATAATATCTACTGTAATATCCTTCTACTACTATCTTCATTAATACATATATTTTCATTTTATGTTAAGGCTCTTTTTAAGAATAATTTCTCTCTGTTATATGTTAAGGTTAATTGTGTATGTTCTATATTATATGGTTTTACTTGTTCTAGCCATTTTATTCTTAATATTATGTCTACTTTTTGCATTTCTTCCTTTACTTCAAATTCTATTTTTATTTTTCTAATTCTTATTATTATTTCTTTTTATGCTATATTTTTACGATTTATTAAACTTCTTGGTAGATTTGGGCATATATCATTATCAGTTTTTATTTCTTCATTTTTTACTAGATATTTTGCTATATAATTTTTTTCTTGTCCTGTATTTAAGAGTATTAAATATTCTTTTTTATTTACCTTTCTTGTTATGCAATATTGGTTTAAATTATTTGTTGAATTTATTTCATAACATGTTCTTTTTGATGATTTGATGATTCTGGTTTTTTCATCAGCTATTCTTTTCGTTGTACTTATTCTATCATTTATTATTTCTAAATTTTCTTCTATATCTATGTTTCTATAGCTATAATCATTATAATGTATTGTTTTTACAATTTGTTCGAATGAACTTTCTATTCGTATTTTATTAATCTTATTTTTTCCTGTTATTTTATGTTTTGTTGTTAATACATTTAAATTTTTGCATCTTGCTGTAAATATTTTACTTCCTGGGGTTGATTCTATTTCTGATATTTTCCAATATAATACTAATGATTTATCTATATTTTTATCTGTTACCACTACTGAATAATTTGCACTTATTATAAATTTAAATTTTTGATATATTAAATTTCCTTTTATGGCAGTTATTATGTTTTTTTCTACAGGTTTTATAATTCTATCATCTGCTAAATATAATTTTATTAGTGTATCTATTCCTTCTCTAAAACATGCTTTTATTAATATCTCTGTACCTCCAAGGTGTACATATTTTATTGGGTCTCTACTTTTTATATCATTTATCTCTTTATTAATTATTCTTTTTGTTACTAGTGGTATACTAGCTTTACCTTTTGCATATCTACAGTCTATTAAATGTTTCTTTTGGCATACTACATAATATTCTTCTTTTTTCTTAGTAAATAGATCTCTTATTGTTGATGTTTTAAATATTTTTTCTACACTTAAGTCTAATTCTTTTCCTTTTATTTCATCAAATATGTTACTATCAAATATTATTTTTTTGTCTTCTAATAATTAATTCAATCCAATCTAAATTCAAACATAATGCTACTGCTGTATTTTTTAAATAATTGGACTCTGATACCATTAGCATATGATACCATTAAATAACTGTGCTTTGATACCATTAGTAGGGGGTGCGGATAACTAACTTGTGAAATAGATCTATTATATGTATAATGAATCTATTTTCTTTGTGCGTGGATATTTCTTAAATTTAGTTTAAATATCTTTTAATGATTTATTCTTTTCGTAAGATGTATTCATTAATTTGTGTAGTTTATTATTTTATACTATTGAAATTTTAGAAATTTCTGTGTAGTATTTTATTCTAACTTTGCTATATTCAATGCGTAGGTTTATATTCTTTATCTGATTAACTAGTATTTGTTGTTCATGTATAGTTAATTTTCCATTTGTATTAAATAATTTTTCCTATGTATTAAATAAATCATTATCTGTATCTTCTTTTTCTAAGGTTAATTTCATTTTAAGTAATTTTTCTTCTAGTTGTCTTTTTTCTATTTCTAGTTGATTTCTGTAATTAACTTCTTCATATATCCAATTTTGCCTTTCTCTAATCTTTTTTATATATTCTAACATTTATTTATTCTGAATAATATCCATCTGAATCTAAGTAATATTGATGTTCATAATATATGTGTAAGTTTTCTATACTGTTTAATAATTCTTCCTCTTCATAATCTTGTAATTTTTCCCATATTAGTTTCTTTATGTCTACAATTTCTATATCTCTAAGTATATATAAGATTAAGACTTTAAGATTATCTATCATTTAAAATTGACTAAATATTTTATTATAATATTTTGTAGTTGTTTGTTTTAGTCTAAGTAGTTCTTGCATATTTTCATTAAGAAATTCTATATATTTTATATCTTTAGTTTCCATGTATTTGTCTAAATTTACTTTCATCTATTTTTCTATTAACTGTATGTTTCTCATATCTTTTTTCAAAAATTCTAGATATATGTAATTTATCATGGTAAGTATTTGTAAGAGTAGTTAGGTAGGTATAGTATGTAATTTATTCTAGTCATATAATATTTACCAAATGCTTTTTCTACTATGATTTTTC
>NW_025852650.1:772-4177 GCF_002878395.1 Capsicum annuum | reverse complement strand
CGGACCTAAAGGCACTATTAAAATGTGAGTTGAGGTGTTCAATTTTGATTTAGTATTTGTGTTTTTTATAGGTTATTTATTATGGAGATATTTGTGTATTTGTAAATTGATAGGCTTGTTGGTGGTGTTGGTGATATTAAACTTACTAATGATGAAAACACTTTGCTGAAGGAGACGGTGAGTTCTTCTTGTTATACACTTTATGTGTTTCAGATGTATTTGTAGTATTTTTTTTTTATTTTGGAGTATTTTATTTTTTTGAGTTTCATACCTGAACTTATCAAGTGTCTGAGTTTTCTCACCAACGTTAATTATCAATTGTTCATTTTTACTATGTGAACGATGTTGAAGTTTATGTTGATATTTCAGGTAGTAAATGTGGTAGTAAATGTGACTGATTGATAGTTGATACGTGTTTTGATAAATAGTTTGTGATAGTTCAGATAGAAAATTCAAAATTTACACATCTGATAGTTCAAGCATGAAATTCAAAAATTAAAATTTTGACCATTACCTCACATTTTGCCATATGATTTATACATTTGTAGTCAATGTTGCACTTCAAGTGCCCTGAATATTACTTGATATTAATTTGGAGGTATTGAGATGTAGAGTTTTTTTTTTTTTTTATGAAAGTCGATCCAATAACAAGATGAATACCACTCCTCTGTAGCAAAAACCGTGGCACCGTTATTTGTTCCAGAAGACTACAATAGTTTGTCCAAACATTTCTCATATATATATAAATAACTGTAGAGGCTAGGACCCATATAAAATCTCTACTACTTACTATAAAGATTATGATTGGTAATTCTTCTTGAAGGACTTTTCACATGTGTTAAATATTAATCCAAAAAAGAAGTTACCAACAGCAGTGGTGGCGCAGCAAAAAGGGGCTGTCCCAACCTACCCAGAGGTCGAGGGTTCGATCCTGGGTATGGACAAACACTCTGTTAGGAGCTCTCCCCCCCAAATGGGGTCCGACGCGGAACAAATCCAGATATAGTCGGACTCCTAAAAAGCGGGTATCGGACACCGGGTGGTTTAAACCAAAAAAAATCCAAAAAAGAAGTTAAGAAATTGGTGTCCAAATTCGTAGGGACCGGGGTGGCCAGGGGCGGAGCTACAACCACCGAAGGATGGTCAGATGAACACTCTTCGTCGGAATTTTTTTTCGAGTATATAGTTTAAATATAGATATTTATGGTTATATACATGTTGTTGCACACCCTTGACAAGTTAGAGAAGCATAGTCCAGTGGTCAAGAGTGTGCATTTCCACATTAACAATTCGGGTTCGAACCTTGACAGGTGCAACAGTGCTAACACCTTCAACCAAAAGTTTGGCTCCACTGCCACTGAGGGTGGCATTTGGCTCCACTGCCACTGAGGGTGGCACATTAGTAGGATATTCAATTTGCAATAAACGATGAAGGATAAAACAGATAATAATGTTACTTGGCCCCCATGCCGAAATACTAGGCATTTTTAGGGGATTAGCCTGTTTACACCGGAGATTAAAAAGGATAATGCATGTCATATTCTGATTTGTTAGGAATTGGGAGCACGTTTTTTAGCATGGTCCTGTTTGCATAGCATTACTGCCGTTAGGAATTGGGAACGGGTTTTTTATCATGGTCCTATTTGCCATTAGCTGCTGTTATAGCTCTAATGGAAGTTGAAACTGGGCCATGTATTAGGATTACAACTTTTTAGTATGGAAACTATGATCTTCCTTTGTTGTTCATTTTATGCAGATAAGTGGAGGGTTTGGGACACAGGTGACAAAAAAGTTTTAAAATAAGGTGTAGCTGACACAAGTCTTAATAATTGAGTAGAGGTGACAATTACTTCATTATGGTTTAATAAAGTTTGGAAAATTTAAAAATAACCCACAAGTTTTTAAATATATAACGGGGAACGAAGGGAAAAAAAGCATCTTTTTCTCTCTCCTCATCCGTTGTTATTTTCTCTCTCTTCACGATATTTGTTGTTCATTGTTGCTGCTGCTTTATTCATCATCTTCTGATTCATTATCATCATCTTATACTTTATTATCAACTTCATATTCTTCTTGTTGACCATTGTTGTTGTTGTTGTTGTTGTTGTTGTTACCCCAACTGCTGCTCTTTGACCAAATTCTTATGTCAAATTTTGTTTCGTAAATCACTTTCAACTTTGGAATTTACTTGAGAGGATACTTTGGTAAGTCAGATTATGCTTTTTAGTTGAATCTCGGTAACTACTAGTGTGTTGTCTTTTCAACAATAGTTTGCACGGAACATGAATGCAATACAAGAGCAATCTATTTAAACAGATCCATTATCTGCGGCACCAGATAAATGTTCTGTTGTAACAGTAGACTCATGTTGGATTCATGTTTAAGGGTTCTAGGTACCCGTAATATGATTATGAATCGAATAGATGGGTATTCTGTTGCACCAGATTAGTAATCTGTTTCAACTGATAAATAATCTGTTTCATCATATTACTAATATATTTCGAACAACAAAATACAGCTCCTGTCACACACAAAACCTACCAGATAACTCATATGTTCTTGCTATTGATACTAGAATCAAATTATTCCTTAATTGTAGACATGTCATTCGTTAAGAAATAGAAATAGACAGCACGAAAATTAAATAAGAAATAAAAAGTCAAGTGCATCAAACATAATATTTTATAAAACAAACAAAAAAAATACATAGATAACAGAAAAAAATCTTAATTATTATTATTATCATTATTATTTGTATGGCCAACTGTCCAATCTTCAAAGGGCAGCAGCAGTGCCCTCCGTAGCCTGCGGATCTCCCGCAGCATCCTTACTCTGATGGCGGCCAACTCCCAATGCAGGTTATGAACCTCCTTCTGCAGTTCCCTCATGGTGTCTCGTAAAATAGCGACATCCCACATAGGATCAGCCATATCTAAAAAATGCATAAGTTGACAAAACACATACGTAAACGCAAAAGTAAAGAAAAGAAAGAATTCGAATGTAATGTAATGTAATACAACGTATATTTACACAAAAATCAAGAAAAAAACTTACCACAGACAGAAAAAAGCTATCAAGTCCTTGAAGAAAAAGTAGTTGAAGGTGTAACAAGAGCGAGGAATAAACAGTGTGTAGTAGAACGAACTATTGAGTAAGGAAAGACCTATTTATAGAGGATTGAACTTGAATGAGTTAGGCAGAAAATCACAACTGTTCACCTCCATTTATTAATGACATTCTTGATTACTGTAAAAAGTTATGACTTAATTAAATTAATCAAGATTATGATAAGTCATGACTTTTCAGCTTTATTATTATTAATAATTAGTTCTTTCCAGGAACTATTTTTTTACACTGACTTGGACAATAGATAATATATCTGTTGCATCAGATAAATCATCTGTT
>NW_025852650.1:0-672 GCF_002878395.1 Capsicum annuum | reverse complement strand
ATATATATATATATATATATATATATATATATATTATAATATATTATCTTCATGACATCCAAATTTTCTGACTTTTTAATTATATAAATTAATAAAGCAGATTTAAAGGCACAACTGTTCACCTCCATTTATTAATGACATTCTTGATTACTGTAAAAATTTATGATTTAATTAAATTAATCAATATTATGATAGGTCATGACTTTTCAGCTTGAAGCTTAGCTTTATAATTATTAAAATAATTAGTTCTTTCCAGCAATCGTTTATTTTTTACACTGAGTTGCACAACATATTATATATCTGTTGTATCAGATAAATCATCTACTACAATAGATATATCATCTGTTGCAATAAATAGTTCAATTGTTGCATCAGATAATATATTTGTTGCAACATATAATATATATATCTTTTAAAAAAAAATTATCTGCATGACATCCAAATTTTCTGACTTTTTAATTATACAAATTAATAAAGAAGATTTAAAAACAAGAATATTTTTGGTGAGTTTTTTACGGTTTAAATTGTGTTTATCATTTATTTCCTTATTCTTTTCTATGAAAAGAAATGACTTAATTAAATCAAGCTGGTGGTGACTTAATCTTTTCGTTTCTTTAATAACCATTTTTATTAATTGAGTTATGGCAACAGATTGTATATCTGTTGCATCAG
>NW_025852649.1:3381-4336 GCF_002878395.1 Capsicum annuum | reverse complement strand
ATCATTATGAGTACAAACAATCTACTCTACAAATAAATCAACAAGTTAAACCAAGGAGGATAGGTTATTACATTAACGGACTCGAGCTATAAAGATCTAATCAATATGGACAAGTTGTTCTTCATCCAGTGCTATGGAATTCGACTTTGGTCGTTGTGGATCTTTAACGTAGGTTGCGTACGACTTCTGAGCTTTCGCTTCTCTTTATTTCCATAAAAGAGCAGCATATTTTTTGCGGAGTAATCTAGCATCAAGTACATCATTTGGTACTTGTAATCCATCGCTCAAATACTCGGCATAGGCGGCAACAAAAGGACCGCAATCCCTGCATTATAAAAAAATAGATAATCCATATCTTGCAGTTCATGCAAGTGTTGTGAAATTTGTGAAATGAACTAAATCATGACACTTAAACTTAAAGGATCCCAGTGGTTTGTTGAGCAATTCCGTCAATATATTGTACATCAAATGGATTAGCCATTTTATCCCGATATGCTTCAATCGTCGACCAATCAGTACGAACCTTTTGATCCAAAAAGCCACTCATATCAAGGTAAGTAGGCAATATTTTGGCCAACTTTTGTATCTCAGACGACGGCCCAAAATATCTCTTTCGCGACATCGAGTTATAAACTAGGATGCGCCTCTCTTTTAGAACGACAACAGCCAACACCCAATGGAATTCATCACCACAATTGATTGGGATGTACACTTCGTTGACCAAATGTCAAGGTAAGCCAGCCAGAATGTTAAAATCTTTGATGATGTTGATTAAGCATTCCTCGTTTTGAGAAACTTTCGGCTGCTGTTGACAATACCTATCGTAGGCATTATTGATGTAAACTTTGTACAAATAATTGTCTGTTGTGTATCTGTATTGTTCTTGTGTTTGCAACTTGGCCTTCTTTCGGAGGTAGTAAAAAAATGACATCGATGTGCTGCACATATTATCAAA
>NW_025852649.1:0-3281 GCF_002878395.1 Capsicum annuum | reverse complement strand
CTTTGATGATGTTGATTAAGCATTCCTCGTTTTGAGAAACTTTCGGCTGCTGTTGACAATACCTATCGTAGGCATTATTGATGTAAACTTTGTACAAATAATTGTCTGTTGTGTATCTGTATTGTTCTTGTGTTTGCAACTTGGCCTTCTTTCGGAGGTAGTAAAAAATGACATCGATGTGCTGCACATATTATCAAACATTTTGGATTATGTAACGAAAAAATCAATACGCAGATGCAATTAAATAAAGTATTAATTAATAGTAATATGTATGGCCTTTAAACCTCATTATTCCAACAAGTTTGGGGTTGTGACATCAAATAGAACCAAGAAATCTCTTTCTATGTTAGCTAGCGGGGGCAGGCATTCTTCATTTTGGGATGTGCAACAACAAAGTCGAACATATCAAAATCAAGACTCGATTCGTTCACTTTCTAGCGCTCGTTATTTTATTTTCTACATGATAATTTATATGTATTAATGTCAGGTTCTTACAACAAGAATTGTATAAACCAATATCCATAAAATTGATTTATGTACCTGCCGGCATGATGCTTTAACAGTCCATCGGCAATCCATTCTGAATGTCATTGATCAACTGTATTAGTTTTTTTGGAGCCTCATCCGAGATGTTGAACCCTTCAAACGGGTAATTCTTCCATTCTCCCAAACTGGCAGGCTCCACTTTTTCTTCATCTTTGGAAGCAGTTGATGGATTATCAACTGTCATATTATGCTCTTCGGCAGTAGTTGTGACATCCACCTAGAATGCCAGAATTGTCAATGCAAAGAGAGATATACAACAGATTTTCCATCTGTTGTAATAGATGATTCTTATGTTGCATCAGATGGATTATATGTCGGTACAAATTCAAATAGGTAAATCAGAGCAGTATGATAATTTCAAACAAATGACCCATCTGTTGCAACATAAGACTCATCCATTGAAATTGATAACGAATCTGATACAACAGCTTAGACAACAGTTGCAACAGATGTATACATCTGTTTGATAATTTTCAACAGATATATCATCTATTAAAATAGATATGTGCTTATTTATTTTTGGGAACAGATGATGTACATTCACCTTCTTCAGCTCATGCTGCTCTTTTGTGGCCCTTGCACACTGAACATCGGTGCAAGACAAAGACAGAGGTGTTACAATCTTGCTTTTTTTATGATTGATGATGCCTTGGAAATGTCTTTCCTTCTCCTCTTAGCCACCTTGATCTCCAGTGGAGTGTTTGGATATGAAACCCTCTTTGATGGAATGACACCCCTCTTAGATGTCATTTCCTTTATAGAAGCAGTTAGTGCATTAATAGCATTAATCACTCCATCGTGTTTCGCCTTGCAGTCTTGACATTTGCATGAAGAACATTCGCTAGATGCGGCAAAATCTGGAGAAAAATCTACACAACCATTATGATCATAATCATAATGGCTTGTTGTTTCAGAAACTGTAAAAGGAGCATCATTAGCCCCACCCTCCAAAATTGTTTTTCTTGAGATGGTTGTTGCTCTAAAAAATTTCATTTTTATTCCATCAACTACCTTAGGGTCCGATAAAGTTTGAACAGACCATAAAGTAAGAAAACATGTCATGTTCAACTCTCGGTTGGTCGGAACAAGCCACGAATGGACAATCTAAAATAAATCGGTACATATATTAAGAATGACGATGAAATCATTTAATCATTAATTAAAATAAAAATTTGATTAGAATTGGACTTCCTACTTCCTTGGGGGGATTGAAAAGATCAAGAAATTTTGCATTTTTATTGATTTTGATCGACAACCATCTCAGAATTCTTGGACCGAAAACTTCTTCCTTGTAGTTCACTTATTGTCTCAAATAAGAAATGGCTTCAAATGACCAAGCCTATAACATAACGCCAATAAATCAAAAGCATTATTGAATAAAAAAAATGATGAATCATATCATGATAAAAGAAATATTTACCATGAAGGCCCATAGAAAACCATATAAGTTGACTATTTTTAGCGTTAACGGAGTCAACAAATATTTGACAGTCATTTTGAAGCTTTCATAACCCTAAGGATAGTTGTTAAATGCCTTAAGATCCTCGGAGAGATTTATTAAACCGAGGCTTATGTTGTTGTTAACGTCTCTCGCCCAAATAACATTATATACAAACCAAACCAAGCACAATGATTGTTTGTGCTTCTTTGAAAGTCCTTTACCTTTCAACGCTTCAATCAGATTTTTGTTTTTGAAGCTTGGACCAACAATGGACACCAGGTCATCACGATCACTCGACTTGCCTTTTCCTTTTTTGGGTGTGCGGGGTGCTTTTTTGGGTAAGAGTAGGTATAACTTGAGAAGGAGAAGGTGAATAACATTTTAGTCCGGTAACTATGGCAAACTCCTCCCAACCAAAACAAATAGGCATGCCACGGTAATTTATCTACACCTCCTCCATCTTATCTTTATTTTCATACATAAACCTGCGCTTGAGAAGATCATATATGATTTTCATCTGGAAACGAGCATTGTTATCCTCCGACAAATCAAGATATTTCCCAAAGCAGCTTTCCCTGAAATAAGAATCTAATTTTTGTTATCGAAGTATTTTTCTGAAGGCGTCAAAAGATTTTCCCATGACTGACTTAACCACGAGATCACCCGAAATCTGTGGCACCATCACACTACATTCTCATAGGGTAACGATCAATGCTAAAGTTTTTGACCAACTCTTCAACGAAAGGGTTATTAGCATTTGGATCATCTCTTTTGAAATATTCCTTCTCCCCGTGTTCATTATCTTCTGCTCCTGATTGAGATAACGCTTGTAAAGTAAGCTCATAGAGTGGTGGATATAGATGAGCTGCTGCACTTGTTCCTTTACTTAGACTTGATTCAATTTCTTTTATTTTAAGAGCCATGTTATCTTAAATTAACAGTAATATAACATAGATTATAATTGATTAATGCGTAACAGTAATATAACAGTTCTAACAAACAACTAATTTGTTGCACCGGGTATGTTATCTGTTGTAACATATAAATGACCTGTTGCAATGGATGAGTAATACGTGGGAACCATAAAAACAACACTATCTGTTGCACCTGATATTTTATCTGATGCAACACATAACTGACCCGTTGCAATGGATGAGTAATCCGTTGGAAACAATTAAAATAGATTACTAATCTGTTGCACCAAGTATTTTATCTGTTGCAATATATAACCAATCTGTTGCAATGGATGAGTAAATTATTGAAAAGAATAAAAATAGATCACTAATCTGTTGCA
>NW_025852648.1:0-2542 GCF_002878395.1 Capsicum annuum | reverse complement strand
CAAATTGAATTTATCAAAGGAGAAAATAACTCCCTTCCCGATTTTCTAACAAGAGAATTTTTACAGGGCCATGAGACCAACAACTTGGGCAACAGTCCCAAGACAGAACAACAAAAAATGGCTAGACCATTTGACTCACCAGCCGCAGCTAACCCTTTACGGCCTACTGTTCCTCAAAGGCCGGCACTCAAGACGGAAGTCCAAAACAAATACTCTGCTTTGACAGAGGTTCAGTTTCCAAAACTTTCCCCACCAATTCCCACAAAATTGGTAGACCTAAAGACCAATCTACCCTTAGAGAAAGGGCCCTCTGCAAGTTCTTCTTCAGTTCAAACCAAACAGAGTTATGCCATGAAGGCCCCAGAGACCTTCGCACAAGCCGTTGATCCTACAGCAGCCAAAGCTACCACATCTTCTCCTACAAAAGAAGAATTTAAGTTCATTACCACCCAGGTAATGCCTATCATTGCTCTAGACAAAGCCTACGAAGGCTACCCAATAACCCAGCTCATCAAGCCGGTATACACCAACAACAATTTCGTGGACACTGAAGATCCACTTAAAACCCGCAGGTTCTATGAAGCTATCCTGGTTGACACAGACTCCATTGAAGTAGAACACTCAATGGATACTCGTAACCCAGATTATATCAGTTACTCAAAGTTTACTATCAAGAGGGTACTAACCCCTTTTAATTGGTTTGTAGATCATCTACATACACCAATCGCCTTATCGATGCCTCATAGGCCTCAAACATTTAATTGGTACGACTATAAGTCGGCATGGTTCAATTTCATATTTGTTTGACCAGGACATACTTGGTTCGTTAAATATTGTCCTGCCATGATGGAAGCCACAATACCCAGATGGTTCTATGAATGGTGGATTTGTTTCGGAGGAACTAAGAGCGTCCTTCCTCAACAATTTCTTAACAAGATTCCCGACTTTTTGATTAAGGAAGGATGTTCTACACTTCCAGAGCATATTCAAATGTGCAAATTCTTTATCAAGAAACGGGTATCTTATATCATATCCTGGAACTTCTCCAAAGAGGAGCAGCATAGGATTAAGTATTTATCAAAAGAAATAAAGATTAAGGGTTGGACTCCCAAGCCAACCACATCCAAAACTCCTGATAAAGGTAAATCTGCAACAGCCTCTCCTAGTTCTTCCAAGAAGGCGTTGAAGGAGAAATTAAAACAAGCATTGGCCAAATTAGATGGTCCGGATACTCTGGATAATACAGAGGAATTAATGCAGCTTATTGCAGAAGCCTCGTCCACTGGAAGTAGTGACGACAATGGCGATATGCTAGATCCTAAGGGAATAGCTATGGCCTACCTAGATCCCTATTATGAATAGGACATTAACCCTTCAAAAAAGATAGAGGTTCAAAGAACCGGAATTATCTTTTTGAAAGGGCAATTTACTATTCCTAGCAGGAATCTAGGGCCACTACTGTCTCTTCAAGAAGGCATCTTGCCAGCTTTTCAAAAAGCTGAACAGTCATATTTACGGCCACTACTGTCTCTTCAAGAAGGCATCTTGCCAGCTTTTCAAAAAGCTGAACAGTCATTTTTACTTTTGTAAAAGTAATCATTCATCTTTGTCGGCAACATCATAGCCGTCCATTTGTACGCTTAACAGCTTCTTTAGTGCCTATATAAGGCGTTGTAAATTTTAGAGAAGGCATTCAGAAATTTCCCAATCTTAGAAATTCTCTCTGCCTAATCTCTGCCCAATCTCTTGTAATTTTAATGTTTTCTAAATAAACTTGTAAGTTTTATCTCTACTTTTATCTCTACTTTTTAATACTTATTTTTTTTTTTTTACTGTTATAATTCTGTTTTAATTCACCATTGTTCACCGTTGTTTTTACGATCCGCTTTCTGGTATCAGAGCCATGTTGGCAGATTGTACGTTCAGCATGAGCAGCTAAACGTATAATCTGTCTAGAGCAGGAGTAAACTTATGTTTATATAAGAACATATTATTTTAATCCGGTATGCTTTACCTTAAACTTTAATTATGTTGTTATGTCTTGTCTTATAATGGGGTTTTAATACAAGTGTGAGGTGTCTATTTACTGTTTAAGTGTTTAACGGAACCGATTAATCCCCGGTGAAGACGTTGGTCAGCCTAAAAAGTAGGTCTATAAAGCTTAGGAGAAGCGCGTCAGACCTTGTTGGTGGTCCCGTCACTGCTTAAAACACTTAGCTGTCTATAGAGTAAAGCCATTAAAACTTGTTAAGATTCTATAAGCCATTGATATATCAACATAATTAGTTTTTGTTATTGCATACTTGGTTACTCTAATATGCTTGCTAGTATAAACATATAGTTGCTCTATCAGCCTCTAGACAATTTTATTTAAATGATGAATAGTCATGTTAAAAATACTGTTAATTTGTCTTCTCAAGCAACTCCGATTGCTATTATTGAAAATGATCTTCAAAACTGGAGTATTCCAGAAGAATCTTTCAATACTATTTATCAAATTGGAAAATTTAGTTTTTTGAAAAAACATAATATCAAGACCTCT
>NW_025852647.1:0-9189 GCF_002878395.1 Capsicum annuum | reverse complement strand
GAAGGTTGATAGAAGAAGCACTCGGGAATTAGTATTTTCTATCCCCTCTGTGGGAACGTGTCTTCTTTCATGTTATTTCCCTTTCCCTAAAGACTGTATCCCTATTTTGTTATCGTTTGTAGCATTTATGCCCTTTTCGTGTCTATATAAGTTTGAGGTTAATAGATTGACTTCGAGGAATCATATATTTTATTCAAATCCCTCCCCTCAGTTTCCCTATTCTCGGGGACTAACCAACTAATGTATCATCCGGCTCCGCTCCTCCATTTGTCCAAAACACTAATCGTGAAAATAATCCAGACGCCTACCATCCACAAAATCCATCCGCAACCCCACAAAACCCGTCTTCGAACCCATTCCCAAATCCTCAAAACACATTCTCAAATCAACAAAACGCATTCTTGAATCGGCAAGATTTACTCCCAAATCCACAAAATACGGCAAACCTACCTTCGAATCCACTAAATTCATTTCTAAATCCGAAAAATCCCTCTCATGTTCCGCTAAACTACTTACAAGGCCCACATAACCTTCCCAATTTCCAACACGTTCTCCCCAGTTACCAACTAAATTCCCTACATCTGCAAAATCAAGCCTTCCTTCTAAATCTCCCTCAAGCCATCATATCCCCTTATATTTATGAACCCCTTCCTAACCCCGAGATGGACCATTACGAGGAGAAGGAGAAGGAATAGAGGGTCCAGCATGAAGGGAATTTACTAGCTATATAAGAAGAGATCATAAGGATCAAGGAGTCTCACGGGGCCAAGGACCACGACGGTTTGGGGTATGACAATTTGTGTGTTCTCCTAGGAGTAGACCTACCAAAAGGATACAAGGTCCCTAAGTTTAAGATGTTTGAAGGTACCGAAAATCCAATGACCCATCTAAGAAGGTACTGCGAGCAACTAGTAGGGATAGGGAAAAACAAGGCGTTATTAATGCGTCTATTCAGTAAAAGTTTGAATGGTGAAGCCTTGGAGTGGTTCATGTCTCAGGAGCTGAAAAGGTGGACTGGTTGGAGGACATTGGCCAAGATTTTCCTTGACCGGTTCGCATTCAACCTTGAAATAGTCCCTGATCGGTATTCACTAGATTGGATTAAACAAAAGAGCATTGAGAGTTTTCGAGATAATGCTTTTCGTTGGAGAAAAGAAGCTGCCAAAGTGCAGCCCCCATGTCCGAGGAGGAAATGGTATCCGTGTTCTCTCGTACTCAAGAAGGAGAATATTATACCGGGATGGTGTCCGCTTTCAGAGCGACCTTTGCAAATTTGGTAAAAATAGGAGAATCATTAGAGGAAGATATTCGGACAGGAAAAATTGCCAAAACCCCGACATCATCTGGAACTGCCATGTTTTCTAAGAAGAAGAAGGAAGAGGTAGGTGGGGTTTCTGCCAATTCTGATACAAAATTGAAACAACGGTTCAATTCTAGAAATGTTTTATCTTCCCCGCCATCACCTAACCTTCCGCACGCATTTTATGTCCACCCCCAATACCAAACTCCACTCCCAAACATCCCACCATCATACCAAGCTCCACAGCCAAGTATCTTTCCCCAATACCTAGTTCCACCTCTAAATTATCAGTCTCATTTCCAAACTACTCCTCCAAATAGCCAAACAAATTTCCAAACACCTCCAAATTACCACCAAGTACCCCCTCCTACAAACCTAAGCCCGTATAACCCCCAGCATCCAAATCACGAAAAGAAACCCCCCCAAAACTTCACCCCACTAGCTGAAAGTTGCACCCAATTATTTGAAAGATTGAAGAATGCTGGTCATTTGCAACTAGTACAGCCAAAGCCTATCAATCATAGCTCCCGATTTTATCACCCTAATCAAAATTGTGCCTATCATTCAGGGGCAGCAGGGTATAGTACCGAGAACTGTCTTATCTTGAAACACAGAATCCAAGATCTGATTGATCAGAAGGTCATCATGCTCCAAGAACCTACTCCAAATATTAGCAGTAATCCACTGCCCAACCATGGGGGATCTACAGTTAACATGATTGAATAGAAGGAGAATGGGCATCTGGCAAGACCATTACTTAGGTGAACTCCGAAAAGCGCAAAAGGGCGGAAGAGGTAGGAAAGATAAAGAAAACTGTAGCTGCCTTAAGTATCAGCGAGAAAGCCCTATTTATAGTGATGATTGCACCGACTCAAGTGTAAGCTCCCCCTCCAAAGAAGGAATTTATTATGCAAACCATCGCTGCCCAGGGGATGACACGATCAGGACGATGTTACATCCCTAAGGAATTGACCAACAAAAAAGATTCATAGAAAAGGCCAATCACTGAAGGAGAGGCTGAGGAATTTTGAAGGCATATGCAACCAAAGGATTACTCAATTGTCAAACACTTGGAGAAAACATCGGCCCAAATATCTGTCTTGGCACTATTATTGAGCTCGCAACACCACCGACAGGCTCTATCGAAAGTCTTGGAGGAAACGTATGTTTCCGCAGGAACGAGCATTGAGAATTTGGTTGCGATGATAGGGAACGTTGTGTGGAACCATTGTATATCATTCAGTAACAAAGAGTTTCGTTTGAAGGAGCAATGCACAACAAAGCCATGTATGTCACGGTCATTTGTTGAGATTATGCAATTAATCAGGTATTAATAGACGACGGATCTGGTGTGAATATTTGTCCCCTCTCCACGTTGGTCTAAATAGACTATAATCTGGGGAAAATTCATTAAATCCACATAAATGTGAGAGCATTCAATGGAGGGCAGAGAGATACCATATGAGAGATTGATTTGCACATCCAAATAGGGCCTGCTGAGTTTAAGACTAAGTTTCATGTTATGGATATCCATCCTAGCTACAACCTGCTTTTGGAAAGATCATGGATACACGGGGCAAAGGCAATTTCATCACCCTTTCATCAATTATTGAAGTTCATTTGGAAAGATCATGAAGTAGTCATCCAAGGAAAAGGAAGTCGAGCGGACTGTCCTAATGGTTATGTGCCGGTGATTGAAGATGTTCCAATAGGTAGCAGTTTCTATACAGTGGAAATTGTAAATGCTGCAGAAAGAGATTCGACACCCAAAATATCAATGCCTTTTGTCTATAAAATGATTGCAACTGTGATGTTAAGAAATGGGTTTGAACCTTGTCGAGGCTTGGGCAAGAATTTACAAGGAATTATCGAGCCTATTGTGATCCCAGAGAGAAGCTCTAAGCATGGGTTAGGGTATTAGCCTACCAGAAAAGATAGGGTTGAGGATGAGCTAGAAAAGAGTCTATTTAGGCCCTTGCCACTCCTGTTCCAGTCATTTCCTGTACGAGAGATATCAGATGATGATGGTCTTAGCGATGGGATAGGAGATTTGTTTAAAGGATGTAATGTTGTATCAGAAGATCTCCCAGAGTCTAGTGGGGTGAAGCAGATTATGCCAGGGGAGGCTTTGCAAAATTGGACCTCCACTCCACTCATAACTCGTCGTCCATCATGTAACAGTAGCTTAAAACCTGCCAATGTTGTGTCATGTCAAAGCCTGAACGAACAAAATGAAGGGGATGATGATAGTTGGAAGGACGATGACGAGGAACGGCTAGTTGAAGATATGGAGGAATTTGAGAATCATAAAAAATCTAATCTGGAAGAAACTGAAACAGTCAACTTGGAAGATCACGATAAAATCAAAGAGACCAGTATCAGTGTCCACCTTGCGGCGCCGGAAAGGAAAGTGCTCATCCACCTATTGCAGGAGTATATCGATGTGTTTGCTTGGTCCTATGATGATATGCCAGGGTTGAGCACCAGCATTGTGTCACATAAATTGCTGATAAATTCTGAGTTTGATCCAGTCAAGCAAAAAATGAGAAAATTCAAGCCAGATTTAAGTCTAAAGATCAAGGAAGAAGTGACAAAACAAATCTAGTCTAAGGTTGTCGAGGTCACAAAATATCCGACATGGTTGGCCAACATTGTCTGTGTGCCAAAGAAGGACGGCAAGATTCAAATTTGTGTTAACTATAGAGACTTGAACAGAGCTAGCCCTAAAGATAATTTTTCGTTGCCCAACATCCATATTCTCATCGATAGCTGTGCGAAACATGAAATGCATTCATTTGTTGATTGTTTCGCCGGCTATCATCAAATACTGATAGATGAGGAAGATATAGAAAAAGTGGCTTTTACTATGCCCTGGGGTGTTTATCATGACAGGGTAATGCCGTTTGGTCTCCAGAATGCAGGTGCGACATATATGAGGGCAATGGCGGTGATTTTCCATGATATGATCCATAAGGAGATTGAGGTGTACGTGGATGATGTAATTATCGAATCCCGCGAGAGTTTGAATCATCTAACTCATCTGGAGAAATTCTTCAACAGATTAAGAAGGTACAGTTTGAAGTTAAATCTTGCTAAGTGTGCTTTTGGTGTGCCATCAGGGAAGTTGCTGGGGTTCATAGTCAGCAAAAGGGGGATCGAGCTAGACCCATCCAAAATTAAGACAATTCAAGACTTTCCACCGAGGACCAAGAAAGAAGTTATGAGTTTCCCGGGTCATCTGAATTACATTAGTAGATTCATCGCTCAATCAACAGTCATATGCGAGCCAATTCTCAAGATGTTGAAGAAAAATACACTGAATAAGTGGACAGAAGAATGTCAGAGAGCTTTTGATTGCATCAAGGAATACTTGTCTGCACCATCAGTTTTGGTCCCACCGAGAGAAGGAATTCCATTATTACTTTACCTGTCAGTCTCAAAAAATACTTTTGGATGCGTCCTCGGGCAACATGATGAGACCGACAGAAAAGAGAAATCCATTTACTACTTGAGTAAAAAGTTCACACCATATGAAGCCCGTTACACTCTTATAGAAAGGACATGTTGTGCTTTGACTTTGACAGCACAAAAGTTGAGGCATTATCTATCATCCTACACAACTTACCTCATCTTGAGAATGGATCCATTGAAGTATATATTCTAGAAGGCCATGCCTACAGGAAAGCTAGCTAAGTGGCAAATGTTGCTGAGTGAGTTTGACATTGTGTATGTAACCCAAAAAGCAATCAAGGGGCAAGCCTTAACATATCATTTGGCTGAAAATCCAGTTGATGAGGAATATGAGCCACTTCGGACATACTTTCCAGACAAGTAAGTTTTGTTCGTAGGAGAAGATATCATGGAGATCTACCTCGGATGAAGGCTATTTTTTATGGGGCGGTCAACTTCAAAGGTTCAGGAATTGGAGCAGTTTTGGTGTCAAAAATGGGCCAGCATTATCCGGTAACTGCTAAGTTACGTTTTCCATGCATCAACAATATGGATGAATATGAAGCTTGAATCCTGGGGCTCAAATTGACACTTGATATGGGTGTTCTTGAATTGCTAGCCATCGGAGATTTAGATTTGTTGATTCACCAGGTACGGGGAGAATGGGCGGTAAAAAACTCCAAGATTACTCCTTATGTAGAGCTGGTGCAAGAATTATGCGGAAGATTCAAGGATGTTGATTTCAGACATATCCCATGGACACAAAATGAGTTTTCTGATGCTTTGGCCATGATATCTTCCATGATTCAGCACCCGGATCAGAGTTACATCGATCCTTTGGAAATAAGCCTGAAGGAGCAACCCGCGCATTGCATACACGCAAAAGAGGAGACTGATGGAAGGCCTTGGTACTATGACATTAAGAGGTATTTGGAATCTGGAATATATCCTGAAGAGGCTAGTAACAACCAAAAGAAGACAATCCGGCGTTTGGCAAAGAATTACTTTCCAAGTGGAGAAATTCTTTTTAGGAGGACTCTTGATTTGGGATTCCTAAGATGCGTCGATGCGGAGGAAGCCAATAAGTTGATAAATGAGGCACACACTGGAGTTTGTGGGCCCCACATGAATGGGTTTGTCCTTGCTAGAAAGATCCTGAGAATCGGTTACTTCTGGATGACTATGGAAAATGATTGTAGTAAGTTTGTGCAGAGATGTCCAAAATGTCAAATACACGGAGATCTGATTTGAATGCCTCTACATGAGCTTCACGTACTGAATTCTCCTTGGCCTTTCGTATCTTGGGGCATGGATGTTATCGGACCAATAGAGCCATTGGCATCGAATGGACATAGATTTATTTTAGTCGCCATCGATTATTTCACTAAGTGGGTTGAAGCTGCTTCATACAGAGCCGTCACTAAGAAAGTGGTTGTAGATTTCATCAGGAATGACTTGATTTGCTAATTCGGAGTGCCGTAATCGATTATTACTGATAATGGGGCAAACCTAAACAGCCACTTGATGAAAGAAATTTATGATCAGTTCAAGATTGTGCATCGCAACTCGACAGCGTACCGTCCCTAAATAAATGGAGCCGTAGAAGCTGCTAACAAGAATATCAAGAAAATCTTGAGAAAGATGGTCAAAAATGATAGATCATGGCACGAGATGTTATCTTACTGTTTGCTAGGGTATCGAACAGCAGTTCGAACCTCCACAGGAGCAACTCCCTATTTACTAGTTTACAGGAATGAAGTTATGATACCCGCTGAGGTCGAAATACCTTCCCTAAGGTTTATTCAGGATGCTGGACTGAGTAACGAAGAATGGGTCCGTGCTCGCTATGAACAATTCATGTTAATTGATGTAAAGAGAATGGCCGCTGTATGCTATGGTCAGCTGTATCAACACAGGATGGTTCGTTCCTTTAGCAAAAAGGTAAGAACTCGAGCATTTGAAGTGGGGCAACTGGTTCTCAAACGAATATTCCCTCACCAAGAGGAGTACAACGGCAAGTTCGCTACAAACTGGCAAGGGCCATACATAGTTCGCAAGGTGCTATGTGGAGGAGCTCTGATTTTTTCTAAGATGGATGGCACAGAGTGGACCAAACCAATCAGTTCTGATGCGGTAAAGAGATATTATGTTTAATGACGTTCTAGTTTTTGTGTTTTCTTAGTTTGTTTGTAATCACCTTTGTAATAATGTTGTTTGCTAGTGTGTAACTGCCTATAATCCTTTCTCTTTATGCATGAACTACGTTTGACCTGAATTCCTAAGAAAGGGATACGTAGGCGGTCTATGTCGGCTTCGGTCAACCCCTTAGGAAAATTTATCCTTTCCCCTCTATATATGAACTACATGATGACCTGAATTCCCAATAAAAGGGATACGTAGGCGGCCTATGTCGGCTTCGGTCAACCCATTAATTTATTTTGTATATCCCTAGCATAGCGTGAACTACGTTTGACCTGATTCCTACTTCAATGGGATATGTGGGCGCCCCAACGGCTCGGTCATATAACCCTAGGAAATGGAAACTGGGGCAGATTTTTTAGAAGTAATCTCAAAAATTCACAAGAGAAGATCGACATCCAACAAAGAGAATGAAGATCAACAAAGACTTCAGATCCGCTCAGATTGGTATTATCTCAAACAAGTTTAAACTAGGGTAGAAATTTTGAGGAAAACCTCAAAATTTCCACCAAATGTCGGAACATATTCCAAATTCCCCAGCACCAGAGGTTAAAGCTTTGGAAACCACCAACTGTAACAAAGTGTGGGTAGACTCAATTTTGGCTATGATAAAACTACTTGAAGAAACCCTCCAACAATAATCATGAGTTTTGGAAACCATCCATCGGATATAGTCAGAACCGCGAGGAAGACGTTCATTGAGCTAGTACATGACATGACTGGCAAAAATTTTCTAAAATTTTATAGAAGTTTTCAAAATTATTTTCAAAAATTTAAGACTATTTTCAAAAATCTTACGATTCACTTGCTTAGTACTTGCCTAGACATCATTTGGGATAGAGTGTCAGGGTGGAAGTCTCAATATGGTGGAATGCCCAAGAGATGGCAAGGACCAAATCAAGGATCGAAGAAGGTCAACATAGAGTAATTTCATTCAACTAATCATTTTTCTATGGATGAAGGGATCAATACGCAAAATGAGAGTCTTTTTCAAAAATCCCCGAGCAAATTGGGAGCCACAATAGATCATTAATGCCCAAGAACGATATTTTAGGGCAGCCCCAAAAATAGGTTTAATGCCCATTTATTGAGGACCTTTTGATTTGTCCATCTCATTTCTTGAGATCGTAGGCGACAAAAAAAAGCACTTTGACTTCTTTACACGTATTGTATTTAGAAGTTTCCTAAAAATAGTCGCTAGTAAAAGTGACTTTGTGTCTACTAATCGTCTACCTTGAGTACAGGTACATGTAGAAAGTAGGACACTGACAAATGAAGCCAGGTAAAATTATTTTATCACTGCCACAATGGCCATTGCATATCATTGCCGCAAAGGCCATCACATATCATTACTGCAAAGGCCATTACATATCTGTTGACGTACTAGACACAATGCTGGGGTTGAGGATATCATCATCATGCAATATCTGTCGACACGCTAGACACAACGCTGGCGTAGAGGGTATCATCAGCATCTAATATATCTATCGACGTGCTAGACACAACACTGGCATCGAGGATATCATCAACATTCAATATCTATTGACACGCTAGACACAACGCTGGCGTCGAGGATATCATTATCATTCAATATCTGATGACACGCTAGACACAATGCTGACGTAGAGGATATCATCAGCATTCAATATCTGTCGACACACTAGACACAATGCTAGCGTAGAGGGTATCATCAGTATCTAATATATCTGTCGACACACTAGACACAACGCTGGCGTCGAGGATATCATCAGTATTCAATATCTATTGACGCGCTAGACACAATGCTGGCGTCGAGGATATCATCAGCATTCAATAAATCTGTTGACATGCAAGACACAACGCTGGCATAGAGGATATCATCATTTTTTTATGAATTAGCATCTGAATACATTAAGAGCACACGATTTGGAGGGACGCCTTTAGGTCGCTATCTAAGGATGAATGATATATAAGATTTCCTAGAAATTGACAATTTGAAGGTCATGTATAAGTCATATTATTTGAAATAGGATAGTGTGAAAGATCACCTATGAGTTCCCCAACCTCACCAAAAACATCAATAACAACATAAACAACATAGAAACAAACAAAATACATATAAAAAATGATACTGCCAACAAGGCTTTTAAAGCCCTCCCAACAGAATACTTTTTTCGCATAGTGTAATAAAAATTCTTGGTTCATTTATTCAACACATAAAAGTTCCTTCAAATATTTTAAATAAATATCATATCAATAAA
>NW_025852646.1:0-3267 GCF_002878395.1 Capsicum annuum | reverse complement strand
ACACGCGTGCAAAGCACGTATACTTGACTAGTATAATTATTCTAATTTGTTAGAAATATAATCATATAATGTATTTAAATGGATTTGCGTGGTAATCAAGATACCATATATGGTAACTTTTTCTTTATCTTTATCCATATATATTTGTTAAGCTATTTCACGCGTGTTTTGGTAAAAGCTAGGAATCCAAGAGCAAGTCCTAATCCTACACAAAAAGGGAAAACACTTTTTTTCCTCTATATATACTTATGAGTCCAGTTGCAAACTTCAATATTTAGGCTTCGATTAGTTTCATCAAATAATGGAGTCATCCACATCTGCCAGTCAAATTCATGTGTTCCCCCAATTTCATAATGCTAGAAGTACTCTTCCTTGTGCAGTCAGTATTTAAGGCATCAATTTTAAATTGGAGATTGATCTACTTGTCAAGTTTGCTTACACTTGTGTTGACAACATTATCGAAGAGTACCCCTTTCATACTAAGTGGTATGGGAAGTACAAGTCATTATCATGGGATATTGTTGACACAGTGCTGCCTTCGGAAAATATCTTTCATTTTCCACTAGAAAGAATTAAGAGGGATGGTCTTGAGAAAATCTTGGAGAGCAAACATAATTTAATCAAACAAATTTTGGAGTATGCTCGTACCACAACGAACCTTGCACCTCCTTTGCAAGATGATGATACAGCTTATGTGAGCTTGGTAATTGTTGAGAAACTTTATGTATCTCCTCAAGAATTTGAACTTACCAAATACAAAATTTTTAAAAACCAATATGATGAGAGTGTTAATGAAAATTGGATTTTGGTAGAACAATTTGTTAAGTACTTTGAGAGGTATGGAGAGATAATAGACTTGGTGATTATGAAAAATAGGCATACAGGTAGACCCAGAGGTTCTGGGTTCATCACTTATGCAGATCCAACCGTTGTAGACACTGTTATAGCAAAAAATCATATTATCAATGACAAACTTGTAGACACTGTTATAGCCCAAAACCAAATTATCAATGGCAAACAAGTGAGTAGTTTAGCTTCTGCTTTTATGTACCTCCTCCTTTCATGTTCAATTGATGTTGAATTGGAGTTGTGAGATATTATAAAACTATGCTCAACTTTGTTGACTACCTGTAATGTATATACAAACTTTAGTTAGTCATGCTTTAGGTAGAGGATCTATGAGAAACAACCTCTCTATCTCTAAGTAGGGGTAACGTATGTATATGGGATTACACTGGGAATATTGTTGTTGTAGTTTAATTAGTCGTGTTCTAAGCCGAGTTGCTGTTGTAAGCAACCGCTCTATCTCTATCTCTTTCACATCTGATACTGAATGACATGATGAAGGTTTGGCTGGATTATCATACACTCGTATGTAGCTTTCTCATGGTAGATTTTTAGCATCTTGATTTATGTGAATCATTTCTAGGTGAAAGATTATATAAATGAATTGGCCATCTGCCTGGAAGATGCAGATGAAAGAATTTCAAATCTTGCCAAACTTTTCTTTCATAAGTTGTCAAAGAAAGGTAACATATCTACCAAACTTTTCTTTCATCAGTTGGTAATAAAGAAGTCAATCTATCTTATCTCTTTCTAGTCTTTCTACTGCTGAGCTTCTTTCGTCTGTTGTTGCATGTTTTTGACTGTACACACACATCAAATAATACTGTTTTTTTCTCTTTGAACTTAATGTTTACAGGGAGCAATCCAATTTATAACGGACTTCCAGATATTCTTGCCAAGTTATCTAGCTAGAACTCGAAGGAAGAATCATTCTGCAACATCATGCAATTTTTAATTGCTTCAATTAAGAAGGTGCCATGATTTTGACTTGCTTCTTTGGGCTCTTCTGCAGAGAATTGATTGGAATGTTTGTATTTTTAGGACAAGCAAATGGAAGCTCTTGTCGAGAAGCTTTGCAAAAGATTTTGTGGAGTTACTGGTATGGAATTTGAAAATTGTTTTGATTTATTTCCGTGAAGAATTTGTGTAATATGATCAACTATTAGAAGAAGCTAAGAGAGAAAATATATTGGGTACTTTTAGTTTGCAACGATATCTGTTCCCTAAGTTTACACTATGCTAAGCTCTAGAAGTTATTCTGCCCTTGGGTTTGGTCTGTTTACATATACTTTCTTGAAACTAAATGTGAAAATATGTATGTCTCTTTATTTTTGCCCCTAAACTTGATGTAGATACTGATAAGAAGGCTCTCAAGTCAATTGGCAAGAGAGCTGGAAATATATAAAGAGGCTAGAGGCAAAATGGATTGAGAAAACTTACAAAGTCAATGTGCAAACATGGTGCAGATTGTTGTATCTGCTGCATTTCTGATGATCTATGATGGGAAGGGGCGGACAACAATGCATTATCTGGTTCTCTTGAATGTTATGTAACTTTATTTTCTAGATCATGTAACTGATTCTGAAGTCACTGATACATCAACGAAAGCGGAAACAGAATGTTCCCCTGCAGAACCAGCTTGTGCTGAGTCGGAATCAAATTCTCATGCTTCCAGTGAGGTAACTGATTCAGCAATTTATGAAAGTGAAATTCAATCCCCTACAATTCGCACCAGAGGTTCCTTACGTCACCCTATGTCCTTAGCAACTTTTTTCTCTAACGGGGTCAACAGGCACTAATACTTTTTCATTTGCAGGTGCCACCAGATCCAAAGCAAAGAACAGCAGTAAAAGCGATCAAAACCTTGGCACTTCCACTTCCATTCAAAGTCCAAATGCAATATATCTTACAGGTGAATGCTTGGAATTTCCTTTTCTAACCTAAGTCTATTAGAAACTTTTGTCTCGACTTCTTAGCTTTTGTCACGCTGCTGCTGCTGCTCAAGCTGGTGCTTCTGTCATTCATATTTTTGTAGGTCGCCTGAGGGTAAAATCTTTTGTCTTATAAGAAATTTTGTTGTTTCGATTTCTTTAATTCTTTAGCATAACATTTATCATTATTTTCCGGATTGGTTTCACAATCACACTGGTGACTCTGAAGTTGAAAGTGCTTTTAGACGAGGAGAAGACCCCGGGTTAGCACTATTTTGTTTTCCACTTTGTTTCTGGAGTTAAAAGTCCTAGATCTTACATTTGAAGATTTGTTGAGACCATGTGTATTCTCTTTCTGTTGCATAAAGGTTATAGTTTTATTTGCGAGACCAACCTGCTAATCTATATGGCCACCGATTAAAGCCTAATCTATACGTAAAACTTAACGGCCACCATTAAGTAAACAACCTTATATTAGTAAACAACCTTA
>NW_025852645.1:0-15050 GCF_002878395.1 Capsicum annuum | reverse complement strand
GATTTCTAAACCTTTCACATGATTAAGAAGAGTTTACTATGCCCATGCAGTGTTGGGAAAACCCCACGTACCTTAGATATCTTAGTTAGAAGAATGAAATCTGGATCTTGATCCATTTCTTGGAATTCTTGACCTTAAGAATGAGTTATTGAATCTTTGGGGGAGGAGTTAGGGGCTTAAATTTTTTCTATAATAGGTAATTTTTCTATAATAGGTAATTTTTTCTTCTTGGGGCTTAAATTCTATGTTATAGACGAATTTTGGGTGAGGAAAAATGACCACTATGCCCCTAGACCTATTAGAAACTGAAATAATGCATAAAACAACCTTAGATTTGCGTCTAATTCTGTGTCGACACGATCTCGATGCGACGCATCATGATCGCATTGGCTTACTACCTCACATAGAAAATACCATAAATTTTCTCTCAGTTATCGAATTTTGGCAAATTAGTATCGTTGGAAACCTAATTCAATTATATACAAGTTGGTGGGTCTTGAGCTGAAAAATTCTATGTGTATCAAAAATTATTCATGTTCAAAATGGACCCTTGAAGAATCGAATATCCAATTTTTGATGAATGAAAGGTTCTTATCTCAACTTTGCTTTAGGCTATTTCTATGAGCATTTTTCACCTCATAATTACTTCATATACTAGGCAAAAGATCATGTGTACATAAACCTTGGAATTAGAGCTTAAACACGTAGGAACGATGATTAAATTTTTAGCTACAAAATGTGGGGCGTTACAGATACTATCCTATACTCTTCTTTTTGGAGTGCAGAAAGTGTTCTAGAGGCTTAGACATGACCTCACATCTAGAGTTTGATAGTAGATCTTGATCCAAGGGTGAGCACTCTGTCTCCAGGATGTCATGGGTAATCCTATTTGTTCTTGTCCATCTTTTGGCAAATGAATCATTCTTTATATACTTTATTTTTGAATATCTCTTTTAGATATGATCTTTGTTAGGAGTTCTTGTATGATAACTTTTTGTTCTTGGAAATTTTAGCGAGTAGCCTGTTGATTTTTGCATTGATAGTGATTATCTCTAGATTGTTGTTATTAACTTGGTTTTATGATAATATCACAAATCACTTTGTGTAAAGGGTCATGACATAAAGTGAAATGAATGCTCAAATTCAATATCACAAATAAGGTGTTATCAAAGTAATACAATACAAGAGTAAATACTGACAAGATACTAAATCATATAAAGAAATATCAATGCAGTGTAAATGATGCAGTGTTATATAGTGATGATAATGGGATGATGCTGAATGGTGAAAGTCATCGCATGATTTTCTATATAAACCCACCGAGCTCGCAGCTAATAGGTAGGACTCATGGGGGATCACAAGTCATATGTTCATATAATCTCAATCTTGTGTCTCAAATCAACCTTGTTGGCACATCCCTAAATATAGACATTTTATAAGGTGTGTTGTTTATAAAAAAATTAGTATGTCTCAGTGGTACCAATGTCTCATGAATATACATGTAGGATATGAGGATGTAGTTCTCCCAACTAATTAGTATGAAGTCAAATTCCATTTAATACATGTATAAGTGAGATCAAAATCAACTCAATGGATCAATAATTCATGATATCCGTTTCCACTTAGCACCACTAGAATAGATAGTCATGTAGTCATCAATATTATCATTTTTAACCACTCACTCGGGCATCACTATAATGAATATGCAATTAAATGCTTATATAAGACCTACAATGTAAAGTCAAGTACCCATTCAGATGATACAATTATATATAAGGTATCTAATGCATAAAATATGACTAACAATATCAAGTCAAATCCCTACTCGGGCATCACAATTATATATCCTCACAACAAAAAGCAATATGCATATAAGCCCTCACTCAGGCATACGATCATAAATAACTACTCGAGTTCGTAATGAAATTCATATAAGACCCACAAGGGCATCACAAAATAATTAACAATCCTGAAAACAATAATTCATGAACTACTCAAACCTAACTTGGCTTATGAAGTCTCATCAACAATCACAAGTATATTAATACTCTTAAGTATTCTCTAAACCTCAATAATTTCATCAATAATGATGATGATAACATAATTATTCCCTAACAGTTTACTAATCCACAATCATCCCAATAAAGTTCACTAACACAATGAAAGCTCTAAAATGACAATCCAATAACTATTATTCGAGAATTACTAGATTATCTATCTACATTCTACTCTAAGAATACTTAACAATAATAATATTAACTAATCAAGAAAATAATCCAACTACAATCAATCAAAGATTCTGGTTAAAAAGATTTAAGAATAATTGATACGGACTAGAAAATAATCCAACTACATCAATCAACAATCTGGTTCAAAATTACTCTGTGAAATCATGATTTAAAGAAGGTTTTGATGATATAATTGATGAAAAATATTGAGAACAAGGTTTGGAAGCTTACCCAAGATCAAATTATGGCGAAATCCTCAAGAATCGGTCAAACTCAAAGCTCAAAGGCCCAAAAATAGAGGAAAATGTGAAAATAAATTTTTATATCAAACCCAGCTTTGGACACTTAAACGGTCATAACTAAACAAATGAGTGATAGCTAAAGCGGTATGGCCTACGTGTCTAGACCTACTAAAGTAGTTAAGTTTCTGCTTTACCAGTAGGCAACAAGTCATGCATGACCGCAAAAGCGGTGTTCTGCCGCTTACCAATAAAGTGGTATTGTGGCCGCTGAAGTGGCTACACCAGCAACTTTGCTATGTTGTAAAATTGTCGATCAACCTCTCAAAATTCGTTCGAAATTTGTGAATGAAAGAGAACTATGCTACTAGGCTAATTTCGATGTTCCAGATTCAATATTGATGTTTAGATTTTCAAAAAAAAAAAAGATTAATTTCACTGAATTGATTCCTGGGACAGCTTTTTACTATTTTTCAAATGATGGGTTGAAATATAAGTAAAGGTCTCGAACCTGAATTAACCCTGCTACTAACCCAAATTCGACATTTTGAATCTGTTGACCGACACTCAGAATAATGAATGTTGACCAAAGTCAACTGTATGACTTCTCAAATCTCTAAAAAGTCACAAACTCACAAAAAACGTTCTCGATCGCATCAAAAACTGTGCCAGTTATCTTCAAACTTCAAAATTAACATGTACCAACTATGGGGAAGGACAACTATCAAGACATGAAAACTTTTAAATTTCAATATGAGGGTCATTACAAGAATCATATCACCCACCCCCGCAAATGACAAACACTAAAATACCATTATGAAGATGAATAAAAGGACCAATACATGCCAAAGAAATTAAAAATATATGTTTAATATCATCCACAATTTCTTCATAATTATCCAAATGGTCCAAAATACTTAACCTTATCTATTGCCAAATGACAAAATCGCATGTAAATAGTACTTAAGTTTTTGCTTTTGAGTTTTTTTATATGATCTCTGATATTTAATTTTCGTCTCATTTTTGTGGACGACGCTTATTTTTATTTTCATAGGTTTAAACCAAAATCTTTGATTAAGAATCAGGATTTCAATTATTTATCACAACTTATGTTGGTGAACCATATTACTTGGCACACCCTTCATTTCATCTTATTTAACATTATTTTACTTAAAGGTAAATTTAGGACTTGTTTGGCCATACGATAAAAAATCATGATATGAATCTCTATTTTTTAGTACAGAAATCATGTAAAACGAATCGAATTAGTGATATCATAATATTTATATTGCTGCATAATTTTTGAAACTTATAATTTTAAACCTGTGATAGCATTCAAAAAGCTACATAAAAGGAATACAAAAATGTATCCTTTTTGCTAATTAAATTAATTTTTTAATATCATCCAAATGGTCCTAACTTATTAATGTCATCCAAGAGGTAGATATCTCAATAACATCAATTCAAGGAAAATGACTAATTTGACTTTCTATTATATGACTAATTAACTTGATTTTCTATATGATGAATAAGCATACATGAAAAGCCGCCATGCAACGTGTCAATATTGGTGTTTATAATGAAAACATTACGTTTAACTTTTTGTGTTCTTCATTATAATTGTGTTTGGAAAAAAGAGAAAAAAACAAAGAAATTAAATATTTGAAAGCTAGAGAACCGGTTGATTTTGTATTGGCTATGATGTCTACACCGTTGATACTAAGATAAGGTGATAGAAATAAATAGTCCACATTTATATGTTTCACAAATTTTGATATCGATTGTGTGTTGAATTGTTGAAAGTTGAATAACAAAATAATTTCTAAGCAAAAATTATTCACTTGAACTTCAGACGTAAATACTAACTTTAATTATTTGTGTTTGAATTCAATCATACGTATGTATATGAACTTTAAATATGTATATCTAAATTGAGATAGTGTATCATTTTATGCTTTAGGTTAATTTTTAATGGGGAAGTGGGTCCCAAAATGGGTATCCGTACACTTTCCCCAATATAAATTGGCCTTAGGTTTCTGTAAATGCAGGCGAGAATATGCAAATCAAGAGTAGTTTATTTTTGTATTCCCTTAATAAGATAGTTTTATAGCTCTTCAAATGTTAATGTCATATTTAATATAATAAGTTTTAAAAATTATACAGCAACATGAATGCTTTGGTATAGCCATTCTGTTTTGTTTTATTTGATTCCTAAACTAAAAACATAGAGATTCAATTTACTTGGTCGTTTAGCTTTTTTTTTTTTTTTCATAATATCCTTAGTATTAAATAAATATATAATTTTAGTAGTATTTAAATTTAGAATTCAAACCATCATTTATAAGGTAAACTTAGTAAAGTATACCCCTAGTTAAAGTTTTCTTAAGATGTTGTCAATTCAACAAGTTAACACGGAAAGAACAAATATACAACAGAGAGGATATATAAAATCACAAGTTTCAAAAGTCTTAATTTCTAATCAAATCATGATTTTTTTACCGCATGGCCAAACAAGTCCTAAATTTTCTACCAAGTAAAATAATGTTAAATAACGCCATAATGCCACTTTAGTGGTGGTCGCTTAAGCGGCAAAGCACTGCTTTAGTGGTCACGCATGACCCGTTGCCTGATGGTAAAGCGGACACTTTACTACTTTAGCGGGTCTAGCCACATAGGCCAAACTGATTTAGTGGACACCCATCATTTTAGTTAAGACCGCTTACGCAGTCAAAGCTGAGTTTGATATAAAAATCTATTTTCATATTTTTCTCTATTTTTGGGCCTTTGAGCTTCGAGTTTTACCGATTCTTGAGGATTTCTCCACTATCAGAGCTTGGGACTCGAAAACCTTGTTCCCATTATTTTTCATTGATTATATCATCATAAACTTCTTTAAATCATGATTTCAAATTATGATTTTGAAAATTTTTATCCGGTAAAGTTTAAATTGGTTTTCTTCGATTTGAGGTTCGATATATACTCATTTTCTAGTGTTTTCAACGAAAGACTCCTTTCGATATGAAAAATATTATTATTAAATAAAATTTTGGTGTTACATTTTTATTTTTTGAACTCATCTTTTGAATCCATTTTAGAAAAGTCTTCAATAGGATCAACATGGAAATCATTAGCTTCCTTTTGATTTAAAGATGACATGTTTGACTAGATTGAACATGTTTGATGTTGATTCGAAAAAGTTGGGCCCTCAATTAAGGTTTTGAACTTCATTTGGGCTTGCAGATCTTCATTTAAGGCAAGTTGAGGTATACCTTAACTTTTTTCAAAGTGTTTATGTGTTGTATACTTGTTTGTTGTATTTTTTATCGCTTAGAATTGGGGGTCACGCTTACATGAAATAGAGAGCAACTCTGCGGGTATCAAAATCTTTGATTGATTGTAGTTGGATTATTTTCTTGATTTGTTAGTATTATTAGTTGTTAAATATTCTTAGAGTGAAATATAGATAGATAACCTAGTGATTCTGGAATAATTGTTATTGGATTGTCATTTCAGAGCTTGCATTGTGTTAGTGGACTTTATTGTGATGATTGTGGATTAGTACCTTGTTAGGGGTAATTATTTATTATCATCATTTTTTATGGAATGATTGAGGTTTAGAGAATACTTAGAGTATGAATATAGTTGTGATAGTTGATGAGACTTAATGAACCACGTTAGGTTTGATTAGTCCGTGATTTATTATTTTCAAGATTGTTATTTATTTTTTGATACCCGTGTGGGTATTATGTGAACTTCATTATGGAATTTAGTAATTATTTATGATCATATGCCTGAGTTGGGGCATAAATCAATATTGCTTTTTATTGAGAGGATATTCTATTGTGATGCCCGAGTAGGGGCTTGACTTAATATTGTTAGTCATATTTTATGCATTAGATGCCTTTTATATATTTGTATCGTCCGAGTGGGGTACTTGATTTGACATTGTAGGTCTTATATAAGCATTTAATTGCATATTCATCATAGTGATATCCGAGTGATGGTTTGAAAATTATAATATTGTTGACAACGTGACTATTTATTCTAGTGGTACTATGTGAAAACTGATATCATGAATTATTGATATATTGAGTTGATTATGATCTCACTTATACTTGTATTAAATGGATTTTGACTTCATACTGATTAGTTGTGAGCATTACATCCTCATATCCCGCATGCATATTCATGAGAAAATATTATAATTTTTGTAAGAAAACGAGACACCTTATAAAATGCCTATATCGAGGGATGTGCCAATAGGAATGATTTGAGACACAAGATTGAGATTGTATGAGTATATAACTTGCGCCCTCCATGAGTCCTGCTTGGTAGCTACGATCTCGGTGGGTGTATACATAAAGTCATGCAATGACTTTCACCGTTCATCATCATCCCATCATTATCACTACATAACATTGCATTATTTACACTGCACTGGTATTTCTTTATATGATTTGGTATCGTAATAGTATTTACTCTTTATTTTATTATTGTGATAACACCTTATTTGTGATATTGAATTTTAGCATTCTTTTTACTTTATTATATTATCGTATTTCATCTTATATTGGTTGGAATGTTGAGATATTATGAGACATGGGCTATGATAGTGGCTTGATAAAAAAGATAGATGATGGATAGCACCTTTTGTTAGCATAAAATACACCCTTATATATATATACACTCTCCCTTTTGCAGTCTCATAGTATTTGGTTAATGATAATTGATTAACACTGTTTTACCGTATTTGTGAGACTTCTTCATAAATGACCTCGTTTGTTGTTGATTATAAATAAATAATGTTGACACACCTAGATCAATGTCCCTACCCTGTATTGTATATATATCATTTGGCTATTGTGTTGTGTTACACTGGCAGGATAAAATACTATCATTTGGTGAGTTAAAGGCCATTCAAAATATCTTAGGTAGTTGGGGTGGTGGTTCTCTCCATCGCTTTGAATTAGGATCTGTTATCAATGAGGCTTGCTGAGTAAATATGATTTCGTACTCACCTTGCTTCTTGTCACGATCAAAAAATATAACGGTCATGATGGCACTTGTTGCGGTAAACCTTTACAAGTATGCCTATTATGAGATCCCTCCAAATACTAAGTCAAATTCTCCCCCTTAGAGCTTGTTAAGGGATCTAACACTTAGAAAATTTTAGCTAAGTGTTAAGGACTTAGTTTCTTTAAAAGCCTTCGAACTTAGAGAATTTATTTCATGATCTTTTCGACCTCCGTTTCTCAATTTTCAAGTTGATTCACGATGGGGAAAGTCAATAGTACGTCTCGGGTGAGTTTCAGAATTTTTAGAGTAGTGTAAGGGCATGTTTGGATTTGGAAAATAGTAGCATAAGTTGATATGCCCACGCCGCCCCAACCAGTCCGGAGCTCCAAGCAACGCGACGCCTCTCCTAGTCCGGCGATCCAGGTATCACGCGCCTCTCCTAGTCCGGCGCTCCAGGCGGTGCGACGCCCTGGCTAGTCTAGCTAGGTAAAATTCTGCAGTCTAGCCCCGAAATTTAAGGGGAAAAGGGTCATTTTCCTTCACCCTATTCATCCCTAAACACGAGATTTGGCCCCTAATCATCCAAACATACTCACTCTTTCTCAATTTCTCTCAAGAACAAGCCTTATGGTTTTTAATTGAAGATCCAAAGCCAAGAGATTTCACCATTAATCTTCAAGAAACTATCAATTGAGGTATGTAAAGTGTTCATCCAAGGGTCCCTTCCACCCTTGGAGTTCAAGAATCATCTTCTTAAAACATGATTTATGATTTTCATGTTGTGGGTTGAATTAAATCCATGTTGATGTTGTTGTATGATTTTCAAGTTGGAATCTTTAATGTGTTTCATGAAATTATGTTAGCATGTGGGTTGAAATCTATGAATTTGGATTGAGTAATGTAATCATGATATATTGGTTCAATGTTCATGCCTAAGCCTAAAGTTATGCATCCTATGTGTTTATTAAAATGCCTAAGTGAATAAGAATTTGTAACACCCCGCAAAAGTCGTGTAAGAAATCACTCCTAGTACCATGCTTATGGAATTGAAAACTTGAAAATTTTGCTAAGTTTCAAAGAGACTTAGTCTCATCTTGAGCTCCCAATCTTTGATGAATTTGTTTTCGCGACCTTTCCGACCTCCGTTTATTGATTTCCTGATTGATTCATGATGGGTCAAGTCGATAGTACATAATGGGTGAGTTTCAAAATTTTTGGACAAAGTTTAGGGCATGTTTGGATGCCCAAAATAGTGGCATCATGCTATTTCCATGCATCGCATGGTCCATCTCAATCATGGCACCATGCGATGCAGCATGTGACGCACGCTCAAGTCTGGCGGACTAGAGCATACGATGTATGCTCTTCTTCATGCACTTGGAAATTTCAACATTTACACTCCGTCACATTTAGGGTATATTGGGTATTTTTCACTCCTTTATCAGCTTAAACACATGATTTCAATCCCAAAATACCATATTACTGATATTTTCATCAAAAATCCACAAGAACACTCTCTAGGGTTTCAAACTAAAATTTCAAATAACTCAAGATTCTACCGTGGGTTTTAGAGATTGATTGAAGATATGGAATCCCCATATCGTAAGCTTCACGAATCATCTATCAAATTCCTAAATTGAGGTACGCGAGGTTTTCCTAAAATCTCATGGGCATAGAAATCATATTTTTAAGAAAAGGGTTTCGGATATATGAATACATTCATGTTTTAGAAGTATTGATGATATTGTTTTGGTCCTTAGGCCTTCCTCAAAATTGATTCGAAACTATATATATATATATATATATATAAGCATGTGTTTTAAGGTTGATGATTGAATTGAGAGCATGACTCATGTAAAATTCCCTCTCTTGTTATGATTTTCTTTTACTTATGATATGCTATGGATTGTTTTGAATGCGTCTTGAAAAGCATAATATGAAATGCCTTGATTAATGTTATATTTGAATAATGAATTTGATTTCAAAAGAGAGGGTGGTTTATGTTGATAAATGTTTAATATAATCATATAATGAAAAAAATTGCATGGTTTGTTAAAGAATTCATGACCACCACTTGTTCATGGAAAGGATGGAAAGCAACACATAGAATGGAGATGAAGAAGAATACTTGAAATTAAAGGATAGATAGGAAGACCCTTACTCTTATTAAGTGATTAGCACTAGAAGATGTTTCCAAATCTTCAACACACCTCACAAATAAGAGTTCAAACCTCCCTCTTAGGTGGCCCAAAGAAAACACTCTTCCTCAAGCACACCTTCTTGCCAAATTATCCAAGACAAGTGAAACCCTAACTTCAAATGTCAAAGGACCTATTTCGGATTCTACCTCTCACTACAAAACTAAAACTACAATATAGGAGTAAGTTCAATATCATCAAAAATCTAATGAAAAGAGAAGCAAAATTGTCTATTTATACTATTACATGCCAAATGACAAAACTACCCTTAATGAGCTAAGGGAATTGGGCGCCTCTTGAGTGTTTCCTTGGACTGCAAGATGTCTTCATTAACCTTTACTTGATGTTCCTATTAAGTAAATAAGTTCCCCTCTTTCCTTATCTTGACCAAGGCTTCAAAATACTCCGAAAAATCTTCAATGGCTTGCTAATTCCAAAGCCTTGACCCCTTAGATAATTCCTTGTACTTTTGATGATCCTTGTGCTTGTATCAGTTCATGAAAATGAACCCACCCAAGTTTACTGGCACCAAGGTAGAAAAATATCCACAGGATTTTGTGGATGAGATGAAAAAGATCTTTTAGGTGATGTATGTAGATAAGGTAGAAGGGGTTGAGCTAGTATCTTATCAGCTGAAAGAGGTAGCGAATAAGTGGTACTGTGAGTGGGAAGATTCAAAGGGAGAAAATGCTGGGCCGTCAGTGTGGGGCGAGTTTGTAGAAGCCTTCTTAGATCGATTCTTCCCTCACGAGTTGAGGCATGCAAAAGCTGATTTATTTATAAACCTAAAGAAAGGAAAGATGAGTGTCAAGGAGCACACTTTGAGGTTCAACCAAATATCCTGTTATGCTCCAGAGATGATTGGTACTATGAGAGCCCGAATGAGGAAATTTGTATTCGGCCTTTCAGATGACCTAGTGCTTGAATGTCAGGAGGCGATGTTGAACAGGGATATGAACTTCGCTAGACTCTCAGTCCACATGCAGTAGGTAGAGGAGAAGAAAAAGAATATTGCTGAATCTAGGGAGAAGGGCAGAAAGGAAAAGAGAGCCAGAACAGCAGATCAGAACCACAGTTAGCCACAGAGTGATAATTGAGGAAGTAGATCGTAGAAGAAGAATTTTTAGGGTAATGCGTAGTTTGCAACTAGCGCCCTAGAACCCAGAACCTATTTGATCGACGTCCTCAAAGTTTTCATACTAATCATGGATCTAGGGAACAAGATACTCAGTCATAGGGCAGTTTGGCTCAGCAACATCATAGGTTTCTGCAGTGTGAGACTTGCGGTAAGCATCATCCAGGGAGGTGTCATTTAGGAACACTGGTATATTATTCATGTGTTCAGACGAGTCATTTCCAGAGAGATTGTCCTTCGGGTAGAAGGAATATTGGTGGTGCCAAGTACTAGCCAAACTCTTTTGCACCGTCACCGCCTTAAAAAGGTGCCACTTCAGCTACTGGGAGTAGTAGCAACCGGCTGTATGATTTGTCCAACCATTAGGAGGTAGAGTCCTCACTAGATGTAGTCACCAGTACATTACAAATTTTTTCTCGTGATGTGTATGTGTTGCTTGATCCCGGGTCTACCTTGTCTTATGTGACCCCTTATGTAGCTATTGGTTTTGGATATGAGCCTGATGTAATTTCAAAACCTTTCTCTATTTCCACTCTTTTGGGTGATTTTGTTGTGGCTAAGAGGGTGTATAAGAATTGTGTTATGTCTGTTTTTAGTCGGGATACTGTGGAAGACCTCATAGATCTTGATATGGTAGATTTTGATGCTATCTTAGGGATGGACTGGCTCCATTCATGTTATGCCACGCTAGATTATAGAACACAAAAGGTTACTTTTTCTTTTCCTAATGAACCAGTGATAGAATGGGAGGGGCACTCAGTAGCACCTAGAGGGAACTTTATATCTTACCTCAAAGCCCGTAAACTTATCTCCAAAGGTTGTTTGTAACATCTTATTCAGGT
Source organism: Capsicum annuum (assembly GCF_002878395.1). Lineage (NCBI taxonomy): Eukaryota > Viridiplantae > Streptophyta > Magnoliopsida > Solanales > Solanaceae > Capsicum > Capsicum annuum. Next base: position 3,392 of record NW_025852645.1, on the reverse strand, counting down.
TAAGGATTCTAATACTGAAAGTCCTTCTTTTACATTTATCCTTGTGGTAAATGAATTTCAAGAAGTCTTTCCAGATGATCTCCCAGGAATACCACCTAAGAGGGAGATAGATTTTGGTATTGATTTATTGCCAAACACCCATCCCATTTCTATTCTGCCATATAGAATGGCTCTTGTAGAACTGAAAGAGTTAAAAGAACATCTCGCAAACCTTCTAGACAAAGGTTTTATATGTCCTAGTGTTTCTCCCTGGGGTGCATCTGTACTCTTCGTGCGGAAGAAAGATGGTTCCCTGCGTATGTGCATAGATTACCATCAGTTGGATAAGGTCACTGTTAAAAACAAATATCCTCTTCCTAGGATTGATGATCTTTTTGACCAACTTTAGGGTGCTAAATGCTTTTCAAAGATAGACCTTCATTCAGGATACCATCAGTTGAAAGTTAGATATCAGGCATTCCCAAAACAGCTTTCAGAACCCGATATCATCATATGAATTCTTAGTTATGTTCTTTGGGTTGACTAATTCCCCTATAGCATTCATGGATCTAATGAATAGGGTCTTCCGTCTATTTTTGGATTTATTTGTCCTAGTTTTCATTGATGAAATTTTGATTTATTCTAAGAGTGAGGAGGATCATGCCAATCACTTCTGAATCATCCTTCAGTCGCTCAAAGATCCTAGGTTGTATGATAAGTTTTCCAAGTGTGAATTCTAGATTAATACTATTGATTTCCTAGGGCATATTGTGTCTAGTGAAGGGATTAAGGTTGATCCCCAAAAGGTTGAGGCAGTGAGAAAATGGCTCAGACCTACGACTCCAACCGACATTCGGAGCTTCTTAGGTATGGTGGGATATTACCGAAGGTTCGTGGAGAGTTTTTCCTCCATATCTTCTCCGCTTACTAAGCTGACTTCGTGTGGTCTAACTCTTGTGAGAATAGTTTTGAAAAGCTATAGGACAAGTTGACAATTGCTCCTGTTTTAACTCTTCCAAAAGGTACAAAAGGTTTTATTATGTACTGTGATGCGTCCCGATTGGGACTTGAGTGTGTACTTATACAGCATAGTAAGGTGGTGACTTATGAATCTAGGCAGTTGACCATGCATGAGTGAAATTACCCCACACATAACTTGGATTTACTGCTTGTGGTGTTTGCACTTAAAATCTGGCGGCATTATCTTTATGGGTTAAATGTTGATATATTTACTGACAACAAGAGATTATAGGATGTCTTCTCGCATAAAGAATTGAACCTCAGACAGAGACGTTGGTTAGACCTTCTGATAGATTATGACATAAGCCTTCACTATCATTCGGGCAAGGCAAATGTGGTAGCCGACTCCCTCAGCAGGTTATCTATGGGCAGTCTTTCTCATGTTTAAAAAGGAAAGAGGGAGATGGTAAATGATATTCACGGACTTGCAAATCTAGGAGTGCGACTATTGAAATTTGAAGATAAGGGAGTGGTTATTCATAAGGCATCTAAATCTTTCCTTTGTGCTGAAGGTAAAGATAAGCAGGTTAAAGATCCCATCTTGATGATGATCAAGAAAGAAGTGGGTCAACCGAAAGTGATGTCTTCTAAAATTAGTGGTGATGGAATTTTGAGATATCAGGGTAGACTATGTGTGCCAGATGTAAATGGTTTGCGAAAGAGAATCCTTGACGAATCTCACGCTTCTAGGTATATTGTTCACCCAGGTTCTAATAAGATGTATCATGATTTAAAAGCTATATACTGGTGGAAAAATATGAAGCGTGATGTGGCTAACTTTGTTTCAAAGTGTTTGAACTGCCAACAAGTTAAAGTAGAGCATATGAGGACAGGTGGTACTTCCTAAGAGATACCTTTGCCTTTGTGGAAGTGGGAGATGATAAATATGGACTTCCTGTAAGGACAAACTATTTGGGAGATGATTATGCCAAGCTATACATTGAGGAGTGTATCCATTATATCTGACCGAGGTACACAATTCTTTTCCCAATTTTTGAGGTCTTTTCAGAGGGGTTTAGGTACCCAAGTGAACCTAAGTACTGCATTCTACCCTCAGACTAATGGGAAAGTTGAGAACACAATTCAGACCCTTGAGGATATATTAAGGGCCTTTGTAATTGACTTTAAAGGTAGTTGGGTAGATCACTTTCCATTGATAGATTTTTCTTATAATAACAGCTACCATGCCAATATTAAGATGGCTCCTTTTGAGGCATTGTATGGAAGAAGATGTAGGTCACCAACAGAGTGGTATGAAGTGGGTGGGACTCAGTTTTTTGGGCTTCATCTTGTTCATCAGGCAATGGAGAATGTGAAAATCAGTATAGAACCACTTAAGACAATCCAGAGTCGATAGAAGTCCTATGCTGATGTCAGAAGAAAAGATTTGGAATTAGAGGTTGGTGATTGGGTATTTCTCAAGGTCTCTCTTATGAAGGGAGTCATGCGATTCAGGAAGAAAGGTAAGTTGAGTCCTCACTATATAGGGCCATATTAGATTGTGAGGAGGATAGGTGTGGTTGCGTATAAGTTGGAGTTGCCTGTAGATCTGGGTTTCGTCCATCCGGTATTTCATGTGTCCATGTTGAAGAAGTGTATTGGAGACTATTCTTTAGTGTTGTCGATAGAGGAGATCAAAGTTACAGACTCCTCAGCATATGAAGAGGAACCTATAGCAATCTTAGATCGTCAAGTTAGAAAGTTAAGGAGTAAGGAGATAACTTCGGTTAAAGTGTTGTGGAAAAATCATAAAGTTGAATAAGTAACTTAGGAATCAGAAGATGACATGTGAGCTAGATACCCAAATCTATTTGATTCGGTGAATGACGAAATGGAAGGTACGATCTTTGTCTTATCCTTCATATGCCTTAGTATGCTTGAAATTGTGCTTGTCTATGTTCTGCATCATCATTCGGGGATGAATGATCCCAAGGGGGGGAAAATGTAACACCCTGCAAAAGTCGTGCAAAATTGCTCCTAGTGGCATGCTTATGGAATTGAAAACTTGAAAATTTTTCTAAGTGTCAAAGAGACTTAGTCTTATTTTGAGCTCCTAGAAGCATTGATAATATTGTTTTGGCCCTTAGGCCTTTCTCAAAATTAATTCGAAACTATATATATATATGTAAGCATGTGTTTTAAAGTTGATGATTGAATTGAGAGCATGACTCATGTAAAAATCCCTCTCTTGTTATGATTTTCTTTTACTTATGGTATGCTATGAATTGTTTTGAATGCGTCTTGAAAAACATGAAATGAAATACCTTGAGTAATGTTATATTTGAGTCATGAATTTGATTTCAATAGAGAGGGTGGTTTATGTTGATAAATGTTGAATATAATCATATAATGAAAAGAGTTTCATGGTTTGTTAAAGAATTCATGACCACCAC
>NW_025852644.1:1019-4760 GCF_002878395.1 Capsicum annuum | reverse complement strand
TCTTTCTATACTCTTCCCTTTGATTTAATTCACGTGTCACGTGGTTTTAAGGCCTTTACGTATAGCACGTCAAACCTCGAGCCAATGGGTAAGTGGAACAGGTCAAAATAAGTTTGAATTTAGAAATGAGTCGTCTAAAAATAAATTATTTAAGTTGAAATAAATCGGTTTAAAAACGGATTTAACCAAATTTATTTAATTCTTATTTAAAATGTTTATGTCGATGTAGACATCAAAATTTTGTAGGACTATACAAGACGAATTCAGATTTTATTAGAGTTCTTGAAGGTTACTTTATCCTAAATTTAGCTTGGAGACTTCTCTATCCAAAATCATAAATCATGCCTATTTAAATGTCAAATATTCCTTAAAGAGGCATTTCCAGCGTCCTTCATAAAGAGATCAACAATCTCGAATATATCAATAAAGAGATCAACAATCTTTAATATCCCACAAATTCGCGAGATATTCATAAAACTCCAATATCCCACAAATTTATGAGATATTGATAATTTTATAAACTCATGGAATATCACAAAGGGATCAAAACCATGTCTTCCTGATAATCAAAATACATCAAGAAGATTCACAAATCTTCGTTTCATGGATATCACACTCAAATACGCCATTAACAGCCCTCGAAGTACGAAGATTATTAATATCAAATTCAAATATTTCTATGTTCGAAAAATATGCTATAACAGCCCTCAAATTACGGAAAAAATCAATAGAGAAAAATTAAGGGAAGAAAATTTGTTCCCACATTGTTTATCAATAAAAAAATCATGTTTTTCTTCATATTTTTATTTGTGATTATAATTTATTTCTGCCATTGTAAAAATTTATTGAAAACAATCGAATTATAATATTTTTACTTTATTAATTATAAATATATATAACCACTCAAATAAAAAATAATATTTTTTTAAATATAAAAAAAAATTATGAGTCAATCCGAACTATATATCAACTCAGTTTCTAAATTGGCTGAATAGAGTGCTAGATTAAATTTGGACGGGTAGGGCAGGTCATGCTTTATTAATTATAACTAGAGGAGCATGACCCGTGTCAGCACGGGCCCAACATTAAGATATTTTATTATGTATAGTAACTTAAATTAATATTAGTTTGAATTATAAATTATAACACATGAATACACAAAATATATTGACTACTTGGTAATATTTTGCAAGGAGCCAAGTCTTACAAGATAATTATGTATTTCCTTACTAAGCCGCCATAAATATTATTTGTTTTCATTTTCTCCTTCTCTTTTATTTGTCAACTTATTCTTTAAAGTTAAACTAAATTAATATTTTAAATTCAAATTTTAAGTGTTTCAAAAATTATATAGAAAAAAAAAATATAGTTACCATCTTTCATATTAATTTTAATTATTTGACTTTGAGAAAACGATAAGACAGACTTACGTAGATATTTTATTAAACTTTGCTTTTGTATATGTTCCTTCCATTTAAATGTGGAGTCGTTTGTTAGAGTGTATAAAAATAATGCTGATAGAATATATTAATAATGTTTGCATTAATAATGCTTGTATTAATAATATTGATATTATTGATGCTAACATTATTTCTTATACACTTTTTGATGTACAGTGTACTGTATTAAAACTTGTATTTTCAATTTGATATATTTAAACCAAAGTTTAAAAAAAGATGACTTGCATATATACATCCTAGGATTCACCCGAGATCTAACATGAGCTCAATATATATTTATTTGTCTCAATTTTTGTTATACAAAATGAATTTAGATAATCAATCATACTTTTAATATGTTTTTAGATATTTTAAGTTGTTAATATTGTAATTTATAATATTTTTATGTAATTTTTAAACAATATATGTTACTCTCTTTATCTAAACTTTTGTGACATTGATAGTCAATTATATTTTCAAAATAATCTAAGTTTTTAATTATTGTGATTTATAATATTTTTCTTCTATTTCAATTTAAGTGACACTGATACAATTTTGAGAGTCAACCAAATATTTATATCGTTTAAATTTTTTAAGTTGTTAATTATTGTGAATTACAGTATTTTTTTAAGTATTTGTTAAAGATATATAATAGATTAAATTATTTTAGATATTTAAAGTTTTTAATTATTGTAATTTATAATATTTTTAATGTAATTTTCAAAAAATATATGTTACTCTCCTTGTCTAGAGTTTGTGCATTGATAGTCAATTATATTTCTTAAATAATTTAAATTTTTAATTATTGTGTAAAAATTTTCTGCTCTAATTTAAATGACATGATGCTTAGATAAATATAATAATTAATTAGAGGTGATATAGTAAAATCACGATTGAAGCAGCGAAACAGACATGTCGTAAATGAGTCACAACAACTAATTAGACATGATATAATAAAATTATTGTAAAAGATACTAGTGAAAAAAAGTAAGTGAAATCTCATATAAGAATTAAAGTTACTTTAAAACATCAAGAGTTAACTTATAATTTTATATCTATTTTATATTTTTAATTAAATATTATTTAATTATTTATTTATTTAATACTTAGATAACTTATAATAATTAATTAGAGCTGATATTTAGTAAAATTACGATTAAAGCCGCTGAAGCAGACATGTCATAAATGTATATTCTATTATTTTATTATCTATTATTAATTTTTTAATATGTAATAATTTATAATAATTAATTAGGAATGATATAGTAAAATCACAGAGCAAATAGCTCAAGCCGACAAGTCGACGGAGAGCTTCTTTAAATACTTAAATGACTTATAATAAATAATTAGGGGTGATATTTAGTAAGATTACGATTAAAGCAGCTGACGCAGACATGTCACAATTGTCTATTTTACTTTTTTTTTATTAAATATTATTAATTTTTTAATATATAAAGAATTTATAATAATTAATTAAAAATGATACTATAAAAATTAAAATTACCATTGAAGCAACTGAAATAGACATGTCATAAATATCTATTTTTATTTTTTAAAAATTAAATATTTTTCTAATATATAAATAACTTATAATAATTAATTAGAGACAATATAATAAAATCACGATTGAAAAAGTTGAAGTAGACAATATAAGCAGGCATATCAAAATTTTCTCTTCTATATATTAAAAAAAATTAAATTAGGTGAAATTGTAGTAACAAATAAGAAAGAAAGTAAATTATATGTTTGATATGAAATTAAATAAAGAACCAAATTTATTTAATTGTATCAATTATAATTAATTTTATAATAAATTATCATCTTACTAATTAATTTGCTTAAATATAATATATTTGAAACAATTTACACATAAAAAGATAAATACTAAGAATGAAAAATAAATGGAAGATAGAGGGCCCACATGTGTGAAAATAATATAGAAATATGCAAGGTCATGTGTGATGACATTATAGTAAATTTCTTAGATGACATTGTTGGTAATTAAAGAGAAAAGAATGGGCTTTCATTAAAATTTTTGATGAGGTTTAAAAAATAATGCACAAAAAATTATCAAATTGAGCTTAGAACTTATGTTTAATGACTAAACTACCCTCAAGCTTTTTTAAAATTGCAAGAAATTGCCATGTTGAAACCATTATTTCTATAAGGGAAAATACATTAAATCCCCCCTCAACTTGTAGCCAAAACTTACTTTAGACCCTAAACTAATCAGACAATTATTTATCCCCTTAACAACTTTAAAGTGAATTAATTTCAACCTCAAAATCAAAATCTCACTCTC
>NW_025852644.1:0-919 GCF_002878395.1 Capsicum annuum | reverse complement strand
CCCCCCCCCCCCCCCCCCCGATCCCCTTTTTTTTTCTATTGTTGCAAGCTTTTTAATGAGTTTTTCTCCATTGTTGCAAGTTGTTCAGTGAATTTTTTTTTATTCATCAAATGAAAAGTTAACTTGAGCAAATCGAACAACGGACTAAATACAAATACATGATCTAAAAAATAAATCAATACACAAAATTTTAAATTCAAAACACAAACAAAATTGCACAATCCGATATAAAAAAATAAAAGCAATAATAGCATTTGCTTTCTCTGCTTTTTTCTTTTAACAAAATTGGAAAGAAGAAAACTAATCTTCACTTTTACTTCCAAGCTCTTCCAAAATTGGGAAGAGAAACTTGCACTAAAATCCCAATTGAAAAAGCTCAATTTCTTTTCCATCAAATACTCAAATTCAACCAAAATCGCTTCCCTTACAATTAAAAAAACCTCCTCAGATCTATTCAAAATCAGTTCTTCTTTGCCAAAGAATAAAACAACCATAGAAACACCATCATTAAATACCTCAATGAATTCAAATTCAAAAATCAATCTTTCACAAGTAAAAATGCTAAGAAAGAAACACATCAATACACAAAAAAATAGGTGTGGGAGTTCGAAGATGATGAAAAAACGGGTTGTTGGTGGGTGGGGTAAGGGTGTGTTTTTTAAAAAAATAAAACTCACCCGTCTTTTTTTTTTTTTTGGTCACGTCAGCCGTAAGGATTGAAATTAATTCACTTTAAAATTATTAAGAAGGTAAATAATTGCCCGATTAATTTAGGATCTAAACTAAATTTTGGCTACAAGTTGAGGGAGGATTTGATGTATTTTCTCTTTCTATAATATTGAGATACTTAACTATGCTTCTCAGTCTCAGTCATATGGTCATTCTTACGATTAATTAAGAGAAACCGACAAATAAAAAC
>NW_025852643.1:0-2617 GCF_002878395.1 Capsicum annuum | reverse complement strand
TTTGGTATTGTCGTTCCATCTCTTACTTTTAATTTATAATTAGTGTATTAATTGTTGAATATTTATTTTTATTACTTTTTGTGTATTTTGAATATTTTTTAGTTTGATTTATACTATGGATAAATTAAGAAACCTCGGTAAAAGTGTCAAAATTTTTTATCCCGGAAGTGGTAGTGGTAGCAAAAAGTGAATTACTAGCGGTAGAGGTACTTCAAGTACTAGATATACCCGTGTACCTTCGCCTCCGGTACCACTTAGTCAACCTTTTGAGGAAGAAATATGTGTTGGTGCTCACCATATGGATTATTTAGAAGTTCAGAAAAATTACGGTATAGAAGAAGAAAATGAAGTAGTTGCGGTTGATTTAGATGAAGATGATGAAAATATTGGTGAGACACCCGATGTAGAAAATGCTAACGTTAGATCCGAATCGGTTAATCTCCCTCCCCGTCCTCCCCGTGCCCCAAGAGCTCGTAAATAAACTAGTATTGCATGAAAATTTTTTGAACGTATATCAGATATTGAGGTGCAATGCAATATTTGTCAAAAAATATATAAGCATAAAAGAGGAGGCAAGCAAGGGGGTACGGGTACGTTAATGAGACATTTAGCTGAAGACCACGAAAGAAAGTTAAAAATTGCACAAGGTGGTGAGGCTATTGGTCGGCCCACACAAACTAGAATGGACCCAACAACTGGTCATTTAACAATGAAGTATAATAAATTGAGGGACCGGAAAGAAATAGCAAAAAAACGGTAGTTGCAGGTTGTTTGCCTTTTAATTTTCCTTCTTCTGATGCTTTTATTCATTATATTCAAGCAATTTATAATCCTATATTTAATGGTATTCCTAAAAGTACTTGTCGGTCTGATATTTTTAAACTTCATTCACAATATTGTTTTTATTTATCTACATTGTTAAAAAATATTCAATGTAGAATATCTCTAACTTCTGATCTTAGTCGTGCTGTAAATAAAAATGATTATTTAACCGTTACTTGTCACTGTATGGATAGTAATTTTGTGATGCAAAAACGTATTCTTGCTTTTTTATATGATGAAGATCGTAAACATACTGGACAATTTATTATTGACTCGATACATAAAGTTGCAGCACTTTATGGTATCGAAAATAAAATCTTATGTATCACTTTTGATAACGCTTCTAACAACAAGACTGTTATAACAAAGTTGAAATCTAAGCTATCACCGCCGTTACCTGAAGTTTTTCATATTAAGTGTGCATGTCATATATATAATTTAATTGTAAAAGATGGACTTGAGTTTTTTGAGATTTATATTGAAAAAATTCGTTTTGCTGTTGGTTTTATACAAGGAAATAATCGTAGATCGAGAATTAAAAAATTTAAAGTTAAATGTCAAGAAAATGAACTTGCACCGATATTGATGCCTGAGGAAATTGATATTAGATGGAATTCTACGTATGATTTTTTAAAAACTTGTTATAAATATAGAGTTCCTATTACATTAACTTTTAACCAACATTGTGGTTCATTTGCTGATTCTGCCGATTGCTTGCTACTTGATTCTGATTGGGTTGTAATTAATGATCTTGTTAAGTTTTTGAAAAAAATTTATGTAGCTACGGTTGAATTTTTTGGTGCTTATTATCATACTGTTTGTAATATTTTGGGATATATAACCCATATTTCTGGTTTGCTCAAAGATTATATAAAAATAAAGAAGGTTATGAAAATGTTGTTGGTGTCAAGTTTACTAAATTTAAAAAATATTTTTTTTCGATTCCCCCTATTTTCTTGGTTGGTGCTATGCTAAATCCGTGCATTAAATACCATACTATGTGTCACTTTAGTACTCTTATTTATCGTAACTTAGAAATAATACTAACAATGATTCTGAACAAGTACAACCTGATTTGTGGACGGCTACGTCTGATGCGAATGCTTACATAGATAAATTATATAACCGCTATGCTGATTTAGTTGATTTAGCTGTACCGACACATATCAGTCCAACTGTCGCTCCTCATCCTCCTGAGGTGCCATCATTTTCTAAAAGACCGACACATTGTGGTTTTCCTAATTCCTTTTATGATTTACCCTGTTGGAACAGTGTTGATGAGGGAGCTTACACATCAACTTATCGGGAAAAGCTTAAGTATTATCTTCGTTCGCCACCAGAGGATCGCAGACGACAGATCAACACGTTGGATTGGTGGAGGAATAATGAATCACAATATCCTGTGCTTTCAAGATTAGCTAGATATACCTTGAACGTTCCAATGTCAATCGTTGCATCAGAGTGCGCCTTCAATCAGGGACGACAGCAACTTGGAGACAACCGACACTCATTGGGAAGCAATGCAATGAATGTTCTAGTTTGCCTTGGAGATTTGATTAGAGCAGAAAGAAGAAATCAAGGAATGAAATCGGAGCCGAATGACGAGCAGAAACTTGAAGAAATTATGACTTCGCGGGAGAACTCAGCAGAATCAAGTCCAATGCATGGGTTTGCCCCCATTGACTTTGACTATCCTATGCAAGTTCCCGTTAATATTAACATGAATAAGTTGGGAAAATGATGCATAGTTTGTAGATTTTTTATTCATGTAAATTATTAATTTTGGATCATTTTG
>NW_025852642.1:0-2813 GCF_002878395.1 Capsicum annuum | reverse complement strand
CTCAATTCTCAAATATTCTATATATTTAATTTCTAAAGTGCTCACTTTAATTTTTTTAAGTTAGCGATTACTAAGTACTAGTGGAAGTTTCTAAAGTCGCAACCTTCGGATACTTCCAAAATTTGTTATTGTCGTTCCATCTCTTACTTTTAATTTATAATTAGTGTATTAATTATTGAATATTTTTTAGTTTGATTTATACTATGGATAGATTAAGAAACCTCGGTAAAAGTGTCAAAATTTTTTGTCCTGGAAGTGATAGTGGTAGCAAAAAGCGAATTACTAGCGATAAAGATACTTCAAGTACTAGATATACCCGTGTGTCTTCGCCTCTGGTACCACTTAGTCAACCTTTTAAGGAAGAAATTGGTGTAGGTGCTCACGATATCGGTTATTTAGAAGTTCAGGAAAATTACGGTATAGAAGAAGAAAATGAAGTAGATGCGGTTGATTTAGATGAAGATGATGAAAATATTGGTGAGACACCCGAAGTAGGAAATGCTAACGTTAGATCCGAATTGGTTAATCTCCCTCCCTGTCCTCCCCGTGCCCCAAGAGCTCGTAAACAAACTAGTGTTGCATGAAAATGTTATGAACGTATATCAGATACTGAGGTGCAATGCAATATTTGTCAAAAAATATATAAGCATAAAAGAGGAGGCAAGTAAAGGGGTACGGGTACGTTAATGAGACATTTAGCTGAAGACCACGAAAGAGAGTTAAAAATTGCACAAGGTGGTGAGGCTGTTGGTGGGCCCACACAAACTAGAATGGACCTAACAACCGGTCACGTAACGAAGAAGTATAATAAATTGAGGGACCGGGAAGAAATAGCAAAAATGATAGCTGTAGGTTGTTTGCCTTTTAGTTTTCCTTCTTCTGATGTTTTTATTCATTATATTCAAGCAATTTATAATCTTATGTTTAATAGTATTCCTAGAAGTACTTGTCGGTCTGATATTTTTAGACTTCATTCACAATATTGTTTTTTATTTATCTACATTGTTAAAAAATATTCAATGTAGAATATCCCTAACTTCTGATCTTGGTCGTGCTGTAAATAAAAATGATTATTTAACCGTTACTTGTCACTAGATGGATAGTAATTTTGTGATGGAAAAATGTATTCTTGCTTTTTTATATGATGAAGATTGTAAACATACTGGACAATTTATTGCTGACTTGATACATAAAGTTGCAGCATTTTATGGTATCAAAAATAAAATCTTATATATCGCTTTTGATAACGCTTCTAACAACAAGACTGCTATAACAAAGTTGAAATCTAAGCTATCACCGATGTTACCTGAAATTTTTCATATTAAGTGTGCATGTCATATATATAATTTAATTGTAAAAGATCGTCTTGAGTTTTTTGAGATTTATATTGAAAAAGTCCGTCTTGCTGTTGGTTTTATACAAGGAAATAATCGTAGATCAAAAATTAAAGAATTTAAAGTTAAATGCCAAGAAAATGGACTTGCACCGATATTGATGCCTGAAGAAATTGATATTAGATGGAATTCTACGTATGATTTTTTAAAAACTTATTATAAATATAGAGTTCCTATTACATTAGCTTGTAACCAACATTGTGGTTCATCTGCTGATTTTGCCGATTGCATGCTACTTGATTCTGATTGGGTTGTAATTAATGATCTTGTTAAGTTTTTAAAAAAAATTTATGTAGCTACGGTTGAATTTTTCGGTGCTTATTATCCTACTGTTTGTAATATTTTGGGATATATAACCGATATTTCTGGTTTGCTCAAAGAATATAAAAATAAAGAAGGTTATGAAAATGTTGTTGGTGCCATGTTTACTAAATTTAAAAATATATTTTCCCGATTTCCCCTATTTTCTTGGTTGGTGCTATGCTAAATCCGTGCATTAAATACCATACTATGTGCCAATTTAGTACTCTTATTTATTTTAACTTAGAAATAAATACTAACAATGATTCTGAACAAGTACAACCTAATTTGTGGACGGCTACGTCTGATGCGAATGCTTACATAGATAAATTATATTACCACTATGCTGATTTAGTTGATTTAGTTGTACCGACACATATCATTCCAACTGTCGCTCTCCATCCTCCTGAGGTGCCATCATTTTCTAAAAGGCCGGCACATTATGGTTTTCCTGATTCCTTTTATGATTTATCCTGTTGGAACAGTGTTGACGAGGGAGCTTACACATTAACTTATCGGGAAGAGCTTAAGTATTATCTTCGATGGCCGCCAGAGGATCGCAGACGGCTGATCAACACGTTGGATTGATGGAGGAATAATGAATCACAATATCCTGTGCTTTCAAGATTAGCTAGAGATATCTTGAACGTTCCAATGTCAACCGTTGCATCAGAGAGAGCCTTTAGTCAGGGACGACAACAACTTGGAGACAACCGATACTCATTGAGAAGCAATGCAATGAATGTTCTTGTTTGCCTCATAGATTGGATTAGAGCAGAAAGAAGAAATCAATGAATGGAATCGGAGCATAATGACGAGCAGAAACTTGAAGAAATTATGACTTCGCGGCAGAACTCAGCAGAATCAAGTCCAATGCATGGGTTTGCCCCCATTGACTTTGACTATCTATGCAAGTTCCCGTTAATATTAACATGGATGAGTTGGAAAAAATGATGCATAGTTTGTAGATTTTTTATTCATGTAAATTATAAATTTTGGATCATTTTGCAATCAATAAAATTCAACATTCATTAATTAACTATCAAGTATTATTAATTTAGTATATTAAGTAGTATATGTTTTGTATATTATTGTATATATCTTCTATACACATGTATA
>NW_025852641.1:0-3937 GCF_002878395.1 Capsicum annuum | reverse complement strand
TGACTGACATCCTGTTTTGCCTCAAATTAACAAACTCCTCCGCCTTTTCTTCCCTCAACTCTTAAGGAAATAAGCGGTCCAAAAATGTATTAGAGAAATCCTCCCACAAAGATGACTCATCAACATCACCCCTTTTCTGATCCCATTCTTCGTACCATTTGTACACCACATCCTTTAGTTGATAGGCTGCAAACTGTAATACCCTGAGAAATTTTTCATTGAAATTTTGTGCGTAAACATGTTGGGTTCTATTTTCTAGAATGAATTATAAATTTTCCGTGAGGAATGTCTTAGATTATGACCCATCATTGCGTAGAGTATCAAATAAGCTGTCCAACTATATGTGGATCATACAAAACGGACACCCGAGCGATGAGTTATGAACATTCCGATCGAACTGTGAATAGTAGTAAACAATAAACGTGCAGGAAAAAGTACTGAGGCCTGGCGTGTTTTTGCTCCAACTTTAAACAATCATAAATCTTTATACATAATGATCTAGGTGATCTACTATATATTAACGGAAAGCTCTACGATTCCTCTTTCCAATGAAATTAATTTCATCCAATTTTTCTATCAGAGCAAAAAGTTATGGTCGATCTACTTTAGCCTATCAAAAGCAAATTTTTGGGTCAGCTTTAAATGATCATAAATCCTCGTAAAGAATGATCTGGGTGAGATACTATATATCAATGGAAATATATAAGAGTCCTCTTTCTAATGAAATTGGTTTCATCTAATTTAGATATCGGAGTAAAATGTTATGGTTGATCTACTTCAGACTATCAAAACAGTCCATCAAAGGACAAATTCAAGAATTATTTGATTTTTAGGGGCATTTTGGTCATTCTCCCTCACCCAAAATCTGTCCAAACCCTATATTAAAGCCTATTAGAAGCATTATATGTTATATTTCATCAAATTCCCTCAAAAAGAAAACCCAAAGCTCCTATATCCAACTTCAAGAACCTCCAAAGTTCACCATTAATTCTATAAATTTATTCAACATTCCAAGTTCCTAGTTCAAGAACTCCAAGAACCATCATTCAAAGGGACGATTAACATCTCAAAAATGAGTATCGATCTAAAGTTCATAATTCAAGGTATGTGGGATTTTTCAACAAGAACTCTCTTTTGTTCTTGTGCCCAAAAGTAATTTTCATTACAAAGCCATGATTTTTATTTGATTTTTTATGAATTTGAAGCATGAACCTATATCTTATGATGATTATTATGAAATCTTGATGTTTATGATTTAGAAAGATGAATTTACATGTGTGGAGATATAAAACATGAATCTTGAACGATATTTATCATGATTTTGATATTTGGGTCGTGAATCCCCATTGAAAATTGTGTTTTTTTTGAGAATGTGTGTGTTATAAGCACGTTGATGTTGAATATTTGAGATATTTTGAATGATTTGACCTTTTGGTCTTAATGGAGTTGTTTTGAACTTGAGTGTGAAAGAAATCCACGATGTGGTTGATTTTAATAGATGAAAAACATAATGGCTCCTGATGTATATTTATATATTACTATAATTGTTTTGTTGTGGATTGTCTTTGAAATGATCTGAGCTAAGTTCAGAAGAAATCTTTAGCACTGAGTGGGAGGTATAAAGCGACCTTACTTCCCTAGAACTACATGCCCCCGTAGAAGTGAGCCTGAGGCTGATTTATATAGTAATCACTAGTTTGTGTGGATTCGATATCAATAGTCCTACTCTGATGGCAAGGATAGGACGACTCTTCCTAACGTGGGTTGTACGTTGGACTCCATGTTGCTCACATGGTTTATATTGGTTATAGGATCTCCCAGTGTGTTTGTGTTTCCTTGTGTCTATGGTGAATGGTAAAGTGATTTGAAAGTGAAATTGTGAAAGTTATTCTTTCAAAAGATTTAAATGATAATTACATTATGAGAATTGATATTCTTGATGAACTGAAAGTGATTGACAAATTATATGATGACTCACATGTGTTATTGTACTTATTTCATCCTCTCATGATTATGATGATTTTCTTCGGGCTGTGTGAGTCTTTCATACATCCTGCATATTTCTTATAAATATTTATGATGATGATGTTTATACAACTGCATACACCTCCATATACTTAGTTCCTTTCCATGGTACTGATCCACATCTTCGGATGTGGGCTGCATATTATCGGAATGTAGGTTCAAGTGCTCAATTTTAGGTTTGACAGTGATTCTTCAAGCACGCTACTCTACATCCTCTATTGTGGTGAGTCCTCATGTTCCCAGGATGTGATGTCTGATTTTGGTTTCACTGAATTATTTACATTTAATAACTGAGTATGAGTCAGTTGGGGCATGTCTCAATGGCTCACTGGTTTTATTGATTTTCTTAGAGGCTTGTCAGACTAGTATAGATGTTGGGAGTTGACTAATAAGTCATATTTTGTAATCTTTCTATAATTCTTTTATTCTTGAATGATGATTACTCTGTTGATATTTGAGGCTTATTTATGGAAACCCCATTGATTTGTGTTAAACTTAATGAAAATGGCTCAAAGGGTTAGCTTGGGGCTACTCATAGCCTCAAGCATCGTGTGATGCTCCGGGACCCATTTTCTCGGGCGTTACAAACTTGGTATCAGAGCCTAAGGTTTTAAGGTATCCTAGGGAGTCTGACAAGCCGCGTTAAGTAGAGTATTGATCATCGGTGTGTAGCATGCCATATCTATGAGCAAGAGGCTACAAGACATTTTAGGAAAAAGTGTGATTCTTTCTTTTAGAAGTCTATCATGCTTAAAGTGTCTCTCTCTGCTATTGATTCGTGCTCTTCTCTTTTAGAAATATGCCTTCATATCGAGTGAGAAGAAATAATAATGGTCAACAACCTCAACCCACTGACCCATTGAATGAAAACGTGTTTCATGCTGAATTTTAGGCACCCTTTCAAGCACTAGCTCAAGCTGTTACTGCAAATATTCAGGCCAAACTGGCCCCGGCTCCATAATAGCAGGGAGGTGATTCAGCTGCTGCTAGGATCTATGACTTCATGCGGATGAATCCGTCAGAATTTTATGGGTCCAAGTCTGATGAGGATCCACGGTTGTTTTTAGAGGAGGTGCGGAAGATTACTCAGGTAATGCATATATCTGAGGAACATAGTGTGGAGTTGGCTGCATATAGGTTGAAAGACCTTTCTTATGACTGGGTTGTTGCTTGGAGGAAAGGTAGAGGTGAGGGAGCTATCCCTACAACTTGGCAAGAGTTCCAAGATGCATTCCTGGATAAGTTTTTCCCTTTGGAGATGAGGGAGGCGAAGCTGGAAGAGTTTATGAACCTGCAAAAGGGATCTATGACTATTAGGGAGTATTGTCTAAAGTTTAATCAGTTGTCCAAGTATGCTCCTTACTTAGTGGTTGATAATCGGGCCAGTATGAGTAAGTTTATAACTAGAGTATCTAGTTATATGGTTAAGAAGTGTTGTTCTGCTATGCTGAATAGTGAGATGAATCTTTCTAGGCTAATGACTCATGCTCAATAGATTGAGGTAAAAAATATTAGGGAGAGAGATAGGATAAGAGGGAATAAGAGAGCTAGGTCCAAGCAGCACGGACAGGGTCAGACTAAATCGCAGGGAGGGAGTCGCCTTCAGTATCAAGATCATTCGTCTATGCCAGCACCTTCATCTACTAGTGCTTCCGTACCTAGATGTAGGAAGGAGCAAGGTAGTAGGTCATATACATCCAGGTCCCAGTACAGTGCTGGCAGTAAGCCAAATTATCCCCTGTGTCCTAAGTATGGTAGGGCTCATTCGGGTGAGTGTTGGGGTGAGAAGAGGGGTTGTGTCTGGTGTGGTGGCATGGGTCACAGAGCTAGAGATTGTCCATAGGATGGACAAGTGTGTCGTGACTATCGCCCTCAGACCCAGACTCAGACTGTTAGTGCTCCAGTTCCAGCG
>NW_025852640.1:0-14048 GCF_002878395.1 Capsicum annuum | reverse complement strand
TTTTGCCCTTCATTAAAAGTCTTTGCTTTAAACAAAATCGTCTTTTCACTATTTTTTTCTAATATTTAAGGGTTGAAAATTAATTAAATATATTTATGGTAAAACCTTTTCTTATTAGAAGTCATCAAAATTAATGATTTTTCCTAATATTTAAGTGTTGAAAATTAATTAAATATATTTATGATAAAACCTTTTCTTATTAGAAGTTATCAGAATTAATGACTTTTCCTAATATATAAGTGTTAAAAATTAATTAAATATATTTATAGTAAAACCTTTCCTTATTAGAAGTCATCAAAATTAATGAAAACTAAAACTTTTTAATTAGTTTAAGATTTCTAAATCAACTAAATTTGAAATTTGATTTAAGAAGATTTGAAAATTTTAGAAATAAATATAAAAGTGTTAGAATAAGAAAAATTTCAGAATTATTAAATTTTAAAAGTTTTAAGTATGTAAAGAATGTAATCAATGATTTTGTAAAGATTTAACTTTAAAAACAAGAAAAGATTTCAAATAAAAAAAATAATCGTACTAAAAATATGGTTCAAAATGATGTGTCTCTCTTAGCCTCTTGCACCAAGGGAAAGAGGTACTGCATTACAAATGCAAAAGTGATGATTGATCAATCACTTGAAACTTCTGGTGGTAAAATATCTATGTACTTACACTAAAATATATATTTATATTTACGTTATTATATTAAAATGTGAAGGATCTTCGGAAAGTGGGTTGAACTTTTCACATATAGTAAAAATCTCCACAATAGATAAAATCATTTAATTTTAAATAATAAAATATTACACGTGCGAGGCACGCGCGATTAAACTAGTATATATATATATATATATGCACGCCAAAAAAATATGCATGCATTTGCATAGTCACATTTTATTTTTTTTCTCCTTCAAGATATTCTATTTCACATTTTATTCTCATTCTTTGTTAATCTTTAACTGATGACTTTTTTTTTTTCCTTCTTTGCCTTTGAAATTTTATCTATTTTGTTGCATTACTTTGTGTTTTTTAATCTGAAATTTTGAACAAATAGAGTTCTTAATTGTTAATTTGTTTTAAATAGTTGTATTATAATATTATATGTGTTTTTTAATATGTTTAATACATATAGGTTTTTAATTGGTTCATAAATGCACATATTCATGTATAAAAACCCATGATTGAAGAAATTCATATGTTAAAAGATAAAGGGCTCATAACATATTGAAACAATTTAAATTGTGATCAACATTCGAGTAGTGTACGAAATATGAAATCTTTTTTTTTTTTTGGAGGATAGAATGTTAGAATTCTGAAGCAAGCATGAAGGATCAGTGATGGAATTTGTACCTCACCAAACAAATGCACTTGAAATCGGAGATAACATGTAAAAGTTTTGAACTTATACTTTTCTCCCATAAATTCACAATGTAGTTCTTAAAAGTTTTGTTTAGAAGATATTATTATCTCAATAAATTTTGTTTTTTGATATTAGTTTAATTTTCTGCTATGTAGGTAACTTGATTAAATCATATTAAAGTTATTATTTTAAAAATTATAGTTTTTTTCTTTATCTAATTTAAATATGTTAAAATTTACAATTATTAACTTTCTCATGACGACATCTTGTTTCAATTTCAATATTTTTTTGAATTTACAAGTATATTTTTTGTTATAAGAGTGTTACTTGATGTTGAATATATATCCAATCTTACGGTAGATATTTTGTGTAAAAATTTTAAAATATGGTACTTGTGTCAAAACGTTTTTCGAGCACCCAAGAAAAATTTCTTTGTGCAAATAAAAAGTAAAAACTCATAAAAAATAATCTGCCTTTAATTGTTAATTTGTTTAAAATAATTATATTATATTAATATGCTCATATATAAAGTAATTCGTTTTTTTGCTTTATGTTATTATATAAAGTGTTTTTCGATATGTTTAATACTTAATGGTTTTTAATTGATTCTTCAATGCACATGTTCATGTATGGAAAGCCAAGATTGAACAAATTCATATGCTAGAGATAAAGGGGCGAGAGATCAAATCGGTATCAATATAAAAAATTTGTTGTAAATGAGTTCGTGACAGATCGAATCAATCATGTACATTGTGACCAATAGTCGAATAGTATACAAGACATGAAATAAAAAAAAAGTTTGAGGATAGACTGTCAAAATTCCTAAAGCAAGCAAGGAGGATCGGTGATGGGATTTGTACCTTACCAAACAAATGCACTTGAAATCAAAGGTAACATGTAAAAGTTGCAACATGTAAAAGTTTTGAGCTTATACTTCCACCCACAAATTCACGATGTAGTTCTTAAAAGTTTTGTTTGGGGGGTATTATTCTCCCAATAAATGTTGTTCTTTGATATTAGTTTAATTTTCTGCTATGTAGGTAACTTGAGAAAATTGAAGAATAGGTGTCTTTTTAAGTCTTGAATGAAGGATTGGGGACATTGACCAACAGATAGGGTCAAACATTATTAGGAAACTTGATCAAGTTAATTGTGGACTTGATTAATATTTTCAAAACTTTCTAATCTTTTCAAAAATACAAATCAACTCAACCCACACTCTTCAATTCATATCAACCACTCTCTCCTCTCTCTCGACAGCTTCTCTCAACTCTCTCCAAATCAACAGTCCTGCAAAATTTCTTCCTTCAACCCCCGACGACAAATAGTTGGGCTTTGAGTTCCCCTCTTCAATTCAATCAACCTGTCTCTCATCCCTCTCTCGACAGCTTTTCTCAACTCTCTCCCAACCAACTGTTCTATAAATTTTTTATTTCAATCCTCGGCGACTTCAACATCCGACTACAGATAGTTGGGATTTCAGTTCCTTTTTGACTTCAATCGATGTGACAGACTTGCTCTCCAGCTACAACATCTTTGAATTCTTTATCGGTCCTTTTCTTCTTTCACAGGTAAAAATTTATGGCCTTTTTAGTTTTGAAGAAAACGAGGAACTTGAGCCAACTTCTCTTATAGTATTGGTTAACAATTTCAATATTTGTTGCACTAATTTAAAATGCGGTCTGAATAAAATCCTAATTTCTGGTATTTCTTCTCTTCTCTTTTCTTTTCAAAGTGAATTATGATATTTTGTTGTTTGTTGTATTTTTTTGAAATTTGATTTTTATTGTTTGTGTTTATAAAAACAAAAGGACAATTTGGTTTGATTTGTTCTGTTCTTGTTCTTGGTAAAAATGGTGAAATTGTTGTCTTTTGTTTAACAAAATCGTGCTACTGTTTCCTCCGATAGATTATCCATCTGGTGCAACATATTAACCATCTGATGCAACAGATTCATCATATGATGCAACAGATTAACCATCTGATGCACCAGAGGAACCATCAGATTACAATTCTGATGTAACAAATTAATAATTTGATACAACATCTTTACCATATGTTGTAACAGATTAAGCTTCGAATAAAAAATTTGATGCAACTAATTAACTATCTGGTGCAATGGAAGAACCATCAGATTAATGATCTGATGCAACAGATGAACCTCTTATTGGATAAAATCCTACCAACTCTTCCTACAAGAAAAGTCCAAGACTTGATTTTTTCAACCGATCATTCATCTGCCGCAATAGACAACCCTATGTTGGAAGAAATCTAAATAATATTGACCGTTGATAACTGTTCCAGCAGATCACTCATGTGTTGTAACAGATGTGTGACTTGTTGCACAGACCATTCTTCTTTCTCAACAGATGAGTGATATACTTTGTATTGTTGCAATAGATTACTCAATCGTTGCTACAGATTATTTAACTGTTTCAATAGATCACTCATATATTGCAATAGATGATGTCACAATAGTTCTGTGATCTGTTGAACAGACCATTCATCTGTCTTAAAAGATAAGTGGTATGTTTTGTATTGTTGCAATAGATTACTCATCCGCTACAACAGTTTGGTTATATGCTGCAACAGATATACTACCTACTGCAACAGATCGGGGATCTGTTGTAACTGTTATTTTACTATTTTGCTTGTTTGATTTACTGTTATCTTTTTTAACGATGCATTAATCAACAATAATATATTATTTTATGTTTCTGTTAATTTTAGATAATATGGTTCCCAAAAGAACAGAAACCAAATCAAGTCCAAGTAAAGGAACAAGTGAAGCAGCTAGGCTACATCCACTACTCTATGAGCTTTCTTTACAAGCATTATCTCAATCGGGAGCAGAATATGGTGAACACAGGGAGGAGGAATATTTCAAAAGAGATGATGCAGATGCTAATAGCTCTTCTATCGAAGAGCTAGTCAAAGCCTTTAGCATTGATCGTTATCCTGTGAGAATGCAGTGCGATGGTGCCGCAGATTTAATGGGTGATTTAGTAGTTAAGTCAGCCATGGGAAAATCTTTCGAAGCCTTCATAAAAATACTTCGAGAACAAAAATTAGATGCTTATTTTAGGGACAGCTGCTTTGGGAAATATCTTAATTTACCGGAGGACAACAATGCTCGTTTTCAAATAAAAATAGTATATGAACTTCTCAAGCATAGGTTTATGTGTGAAAACAAAGATAAGATGGATGAGGTGTGAATAAATTACTGTGGCATGCCTATTTTTTTGGTTGGAAGGAGTTTGCCATAGTTACTGGACTAAAATGTTATTCTCCTTCTCAAGTTATACCTATTCTAACCCAAAAAAGCACCCCGCACACCCAAAAAAGGCAAAGGTAAGTCATGTGATCGTGATGACCTGATGTCCATTGTTGGTCCAAGCTTTACAAACAAAAATTAGATAGAAGCGTTGAAAGGTAAATGACTTTCAAAGAAGCACATGCAGTCATTATGCTTGGTTTGGTTTGTACATAATATTCTTTGGGCGAGAGACGTTAACAACAACATAAGCCTCGGTTTAATAAAGCACTCCGAGGATCTTGAGGCATTTAACAGCTATCCATGGGGATATGAAAGCTCCAAAATGACTGTCAAATATTTGTTGACTCCGTTAGCGCCAAAGACAGTCAACTTATATAACTTTCCATGGGCTTTCATGGTAAATGTTTCTTTCTTGTATTATGATATCATTCATTTTTTTCTCTCAATAATGGTTTTGATTTATTGGCGTTATTTTATAGGCTTGGGCATTTGAAGCCATTCCTTATTTGAGACAACAAGTGAACTACCAGGAAGGAGTTTCCTGTCCAAGAATCTTGAGATGGTTGTCAATCAAAACTCATAAAAATGCAAAATTTCTTGATCTCTTCAACCCTCCGAAGGATGCAGTAAGTATAATTATAATTAATTTTTTCTTTTAATTAATATTTTTTTTTATTTTGAATGATCTAATCATCATTCTAATATATGTAATGATTTATGTTAGAATGTGCATCCGCCGCTAGTTTCGACCAATCGAGAGTTGAAGATGTCATTTTTTCTTACTTTACGGTCTGTGCAAACTTTATCGGACCCTAAGGTCATCGACAGAATAAAAATGAAATTGTTTGGAGCAACAACCATTATAAGAAAATCAATTTTGAAGGGTGGGCTTGTTGTTGTTGATGGAGCTGTTGGTGGTGGTAGTGGTGCTATTGTTGGTGCTAATGATGCTCCTCTTACAGTATTTAAAGTAAACCATTATGAGTATGATCATACTGGTTATACAGATTTTGTCTCTCCCAGCGAATGTTTTGCATGCAAATGTCAAGACTGCAAGGCAAAACATGATGTAGTGATTAATGCTATTAATGCATTAACTGCTTCTGTAAAGGAATTAACATCTAAGAGGGGTCTCATTCCATCAAAGAGGATTTTATTTCCATACGCTCCATTAGAGATTAGGGCTAAGAGGAGAGGGAGAGTAATTTCCAGGGCATTATCAGGCATCCAAAAAAGCGAAATTGCAACTCCTCTGTCTGTGTGTTGCACTGAGCAACATACAATGTCCAAAGAAGAGCAGCATGGGCTGAAGAAGGTGAATATATTATGTCTTCCAACTGACAAAACAAATAGACACATATCTATTTCAACAGATGACACATCTGCTAAAAATTATCAAACAGATATATACATCTGTTGCAACAGTTGACTAACCTATTGCACCAGATACTTTATCTGGTACAACATATGTCTCATCTATTTTAGCAAATCAAACAGCTCTTCGTACAACTTTTATTTGTATCAATAAACGACCTATCTGTTGCAACAGATGATTCATATGTTGCAACGGATGGTTCATCTATTGGAAATTATCACACAGGGTCTTCCTCATGTAGAAATTTATCCCAACTGTTGATTCATTGTTACAACAGAAATATAATATGTTTGGGATAATTTAAAATGAGAGGAAGACCTGTTTGATTTGCTAGAAGAGATGAGTTATCCTTTTCCATTTTGTTGTATCTCCGTGATTAGCATTGACTAATTCTGTCTATCCAGGTGGATGTAGAAGAATCTACTGCTGAACAACATTGACAATATACTACTCTTTTTATGGAAATACGGAGAACAGAAAGCGCAAAAACCGTACGCAAGCGACATTGAAGATCCACGACGAGCAAAGCCGAATTCCATATCACCAGATGAACAACTTGTCCATACTGAGTAGATATTTATAGCTTGAGCCTGTCAAAGCAATCCTTGGCAGTATACTTAAATTGTTGTTGATGTATTTGTTGAGATCTGTACCCATAATAATTTTGTTACATTTTATTTATTCGTTGACTTATTTCAGCTAATTTATGAAGGCTTCGATTTATTTTATTTTGTCTATGAATTTTATTTATTCCTTATATTTGAACCTATTAATTGAAAAGGACTACTAGATTCAAATATTACAACAGATAATGTATCTGTTGCAACAGACGACACATCTATTGGAAAATTCGAACAAATTTAGACATATGTTGCAACAGTTAGGTGATCTATTGGAATTTATCAAACAGGTCTTCCCACTGTTGCAACAGATAGACTTTAGATAAAAAAACATCAAGATAATGCAACAGATGACACATCTATTGAGAAAAAAGAACAGATTTAGACATATGTTGCAACAAATAGACTTTATCTGTTGCAACAGATGACACATCTATTGGAATAATCAAATAGATTTATACATATGTTGCAATAGGTAGGTTATCTATTGGAATTTATCAAACAGGTCTTCCCACTGTTGCAACAGATGGACTTTAGATAAAAACATCGAGATAATGCAATAGATGACCAACCTATTGCAACAGATAAACTATATGTCAGAACAGGTAGGATAACTGTTACAACGGATGGAGAATCTGTTGCATTATAAAAATTCAACTTTCGTTGGACATAAAAAAAATTTCACTGCGTGTAAAAAGGTTAAAGTGAATTGAAATAAAAAAGGCACAGCCCATCGACGGTGTTCATTTCAAACACCTAAAATAAAATAGACATCAAGTAGACATGTTCATTTTAAACATGTAAAACAAAATAGGCATCAAATGTGTTAGTGTCAGTCTTGGTACATTTCACTGACTTGCTGTCACTTGGCCCCCAACGGTCATTTTTTTCCCCCATTATCTTATATATAAATCTTTCTCCTAAAATTTAACCCTAAATTTCCAAATCTTCTTCTTCATCATCATTTCTTTTATCTATCTAAATTCTTCAAATTATTACTATCATTTTTTCCAACTGACCTTTACAATGTCGAGCGCATCTTCCACTATTTTTTGTGATAAAGATTTTCAACATTGTAAGTGCGTTCATGAAGCTCTGTTAAAGACTTCTTGGACTCAACAAAATCCAGATCGTAGATTTTTTACTTGTAAGATTTCAAAGGTAATATTTTTTTATTTAATTAATTGATCAATTATTGACTTGTAATTGTTTTGTAATTGTGTTCTCTTTTTTTTATAGAAATTGGGTGGATGCGATTACTTTGATTG
Organism: Capsicum annuum; assembly: GCF_002878395.1. NCBI lineage: Eukaryota > Viridiplantae > Streptophyta > Magnoliopsida > Solanales > Solanaceae > Capsicum > Capsicum annuum. The sequence goes on along the minus strand of NW_025852640.1, from coordinate 6,151 downwards.
GTATGAAGAACAACACTCTTCACAAGCAAATCGTGTAATCTGGGGTTTGTTGAACAAAGTCAAGGCTTATGAAGAGAAACAAAATCGAGCAAGAAGATACTACATTGTTGCCATTATTGCTACTGGTTTGGTGTTATTGGGCACATGGATATTGAAGACTAATTGCTGAAATTTTTATGGTGGTGTGTGTATTTGCTACTGGTATGTTGTCAACGAGCACATGGATATTCAAGCGTAACTTTTAGAAAATATCAAAAAGATTTAGGCATATGTTGTAAAATTTAGATCATTTGTGGAAATTATCAAACAGGTCTTCCCACTGTTGCAACAGATTAGACTTAGATTATTAGATTATTCATAGAAATAATATCGGCATAATGCAACAGATGACCAACCTATTGTAACAGATAAACTATCTGTCAGAACGGATTAAAGATATTTTACAACAAATTGACAATATAATCTATTGCATTATAAAAAACTCAACTTTCATCAGAAAAAAAATTATTCACTACATGTACATGTAATAAAGTGAAGGGTGACTTGAAATTAAAATTTTCTATTTTACAGGCTCTTCTATATACACAGGCTTCAAGCGTCCAGTTAGTACCTCATAAGCCTAGGCCTCTTGCAGGTTTGCCACAGTGTTGTCACACATAAAATTCGTTGGCTTGGCCATTTCTATACCGGCGAGCAAATATTCGATGTGTGCAAGAGCGTGCGAGCCGCTCGCTTTAGCGCCATCATCTTTTGGAAGGATCATTCCCCTATTTCAACCTTCAAAATCCCATGATTTCTTCATCAACACTTTCTTTGGCAAATGATTCATCAGTTTACTCTCCCTCAACAAGATGGGCAACAACACCATCAATAGCTTCACGAGGAGAAAAGATCAAAATCATCGATGAGAGGTACGTTAGAGTCATAAACATTAATATTTACCTCCTCGAGTAGTATCTCAACAGCTCGATAATGCATGCCGTTCATGCTAATGACTACAAAAATCCTTTTTGCCTCGGTCCAGCTCTTGCCGTATGGATTTGGCCTGTCTCCTCTAACATATCTTAACGTTTCTTCTTCATCCAAGACCAACGTAGGAACTAGGAAATCAAGTCCCACGCTAAGGTCTGACGCCTCTCCATTGATTTGATCGTACTTATCCTTGAGCTTCTTGCAGAAGTCGAGGTCCATTATCCTATCGGCAGAGTCATAAGCTTCCCAGTACGTTAATTGCCTTTTCCTCATGAGGTAAAGAATTATGTCAACATGCTGTGAGATAAGAAATTAATTTTTAAAGAAGTCAATTTTTAAATAGGTTAGTAATTGTAAAGATGCAACGGATGGTCCATCTGTTGCATAGGGTTCTCTGAATCAATAATCCAATGCAACTTATGCAACAACTGGATAATAAGTTGCAACAAAACCACAATCAGTTGCACCAGTATACCCAGCTGTTGCAACAGATGTGAAATCTGTTGCGTAGCTTCTTTTTCATGGGGTAGATTAGAAGGGCTAGGTTAGGAAAAGTAAACTTGCCTTTTCCTCGTACGGCATACGCATATCAGTCATAGTCTGGAAGTCTTGAGGGGAAAAGGGAGGCCTGGGGTAATCTGGTGCACCTGTCTTGGCATTCTTGGACTGTCACAGATCCCTCTTCTCTTCGGCGCCAAGTTCCGCGTATATGTCCACCTTCTTGACTGGCCCCTAAACTTCAACAGCTTTTAGAGAGGGAGGAATTGCAATTTATTTTGATTTTCAAGTGGAGAGTACGTCTCTAATTGCTCTTTTCTTTCTCCTAACCAACATTGTAGGAGTGTGTGGCTCCCTCACCTTCTTGGATGGTATGAAACACCTCTTGGATTTGAATTACTCGATATATTTAGAGATAGCCTCTACTTTTTCAAAGAGTTTATCCTGTCTATCCTTGCACTCATCGCATTCACAACGAGAATACGAGGGTGAAGAGAGGAGAGAGGGACCTGTGTAAGGGAAAAAAAGGGTGTTTTCAAACATATTTATTCTTTGGTAGCAGCATCAGCATGCCTGCCACCAACTCCAACAACTCCACCAGAATAAGCACCCGGATCTGCCTTAGTAAAAGGTTGGTCATGAAGAGCCTCAACATTAGGCTGACCTTGCTAACTGCTCTTCTTATGGCTGTTGCTCCAGCCAATTTTTTCTTTATTAACTCCACCGCTGGGTCTTCAATAGCATCAACATAACTAAGAGTAATATAAGAAGTCATCACCGACTCCTCCTCAGTAGGAACGATCCATGGATGCACAACCTATAAAAAAGAAAAAAAAGACAGATGCATTTAAATTAAATAATATAATAATTTTCACAGTTTGGCTATATTTAAAAAAAAGACCCATCTGTTGCATAGTTTGTAGTATATGGTTAAAATTTGTTTGAGTCTGGTTCAGAGAAACAGAGCAACACATGGATAATCTGATGCAAAATATCATTCATCTGTTGCAACAGCTGCACAAGATGGGTAATCTATTATGCAAAAAATAATCTGTATGTCACAACAGATGAATGATATGTTATCAGATTAAACATCTGTTGCATAATTTGCAGTAGCGGATAATCTTTTAGGAGTCAAGTTCAGAGAACCAAAGGCACAGATGGGTAATCTGATGCAAGATATACCCCATCGCAATAGATATCCCATCTAGTGCATCAGATATAACATCTCATGCACCAGATATAACATCTGTTCAATATCTTTATTATCTTTGCGTAGAATTATTTTACTTGAAGAAGACTTACTGCATCATCCGGAGGGTTAAAGAAATCAGCCTCCTTAATATTGGTATTGCTCTTTGCATCCAACCACCTAAACATCCTTGGATGAGAAACCTCATCCGGGTAATCCATTAACTGCTTTCGGAGGGGAGGAATAGCTTCAAATGCCTAAGCCTAAAAAGTGTAAACAGGAAGCAAGGAAAAAAAATCATAATAACTATATTCAATATAAATTAATGGATGAGTAAAATTAGTGATTAATTTTGCCATGAAATCCCAAGGAAAGTCGTATAATGTGGTTCTCTTTCTCTTTCTGACTCTCCAATTCCTCCTCTTTCTCACTTTCATTTTCTTCATCACCATCTACGGACCCTTGTCCACCTCCCTCAATATTTTTTTCATATCTCTCCTTAGCTTCACTTTTCCCTGACTGAGATTGTTCAGGAAGCTCCTCCGAATCCCTCTGTATTTTAGGACGTTGATCCACTTTCACTTTCTTTTCTTTTGGGAGACATGTTTTACCTATAGATAAAGAAAAACAAAAACTACATTACAGTTGATGTATGCACAGATTTTAAAAAATACATTACAAACACCACGAATACCGACACACCAACAGCCATCACCACAAACACCACCAACCAATGCCAACAAACATACAAACACCACGAATACCGACACCACCACAAACACCACCAACCAATGCCACCATGACGACCACAAACACCACCACCAACACCAACACCAACACCATCCAACTATACCACGACAGTCAACGGAACATTGTAATGGAAACTAGGGATTTCTTGAGTTCTTCCTACGATTTTACCATCAAAACTTAAAATTGTAAATCCATTCTCGAAGATAATACAACTAAAAATTTTATTTTTCATCATTAACTTAAAAGCCCTTATTTTTTAGAAAAAAAAAATATAGAGCTCTTCTCAAACTCTGTTGCCTATGAAGACAAAGAAAATGACTGATACAAGCAAGAATGATGTTGAAAATAACACCTATGTGGTCAAAAATGAGAAGAAAAGAGATCTGTTGTGGAGGGTTGAGCAAATTTGTTGAGTAGTTGTTGTCTGTACTGTATTGTTAAGTGAGAATGAGAGAAAAAGCGCCAGACCTCAAGATTTAAAATGATGAAACGTTTTGTATGGGTTGATTTGTATTTTGGAAAAGAATGACAAGAAGTTTTGAAAATGTTAATTTGGTAAGAAATGATCTTAATTATTTTTAAAATCATAAAATATATGTGTAATTTTTAAAATCATATAAAAATAATTGAAGTTGTAGTTGACCGAGTACTCTAGGAGGTGACCCTGTGAAAACTCACCCCTAGTCCTAGAACTCAATTGAAAGTGTAAAAAACAAATGTTCAATACGTTGCGTCAGATTTCTCATTTGTTGTAAATTATCAATCAGATTAGGTAACAACAGATTACAAATCTGATGTAAATTATCAAACAGATTAAGTCATCTATTGCGACAGATTACCCGTCTGTTGTAAATTATCAAATGGATTATCATATGTCGCAACAGATTACTCATATATTGTAAATTATCAAATAGGCGCTGTCATCTGTTGTGGCTGACCCTATGAGAACTCACCCCTAGTCCTAGATTAATCGATAGTTTACCCTATGAGAACTCACTCCTAGTCCAAGATTATTCAATCAAGGTATTAGTACCCTAGTCCTAGATTAATCAATTAAGGTATTAGTCTAACATATGAGGTAGTAAGAATCGGTTCAGCTCAGAGTGATCGATCGCTGACTCGGTCGGGAGAAACGCAGTACCGTTTTATCATGCAATTGACAAAAGACTCAATTGAAGTTGTAGTTGACCCTATGAGAACTCACATTCAATTAAGGTATTAGTCTAACATATGAACTCAATTGAATTATATATAAACAAATGCTCAACATATTGCAACAGATGTCTTTTCTGTTGGATCAAATAAAACAGATTATGTAATCTGTTGCAATATATTACACGTCTGTTGTAAACTATCAAACAGATTAAGTGATCTGTTGCAATAGATTACCCATCTGTTGTAAATTATCAAATGGATTGAGTCATATATTGCAATAGATTACCCATCTGTTGTAAATTATCAAATAGGCGCTGTCATCTATTGTAGTTGACATTATGATAACTCACCCCTAGTCCTAGATTAATCAATTAAGGTATTAGTTGGACATATAAGGTAGTAAGAATCGGTTCAGCTCAGAGTGATCGATCGATGACTCTTGTCGGGAGGAACGCAGTCCTGTATCATCATGCATTTGCCAAAAGAATCAATTGAAGTTGTAGTTGACCCTATGAGAACTCACCCCTAGTCCCAGATTATTCAATTAAGGTATTAGTTGAACATATGAGGTAGTAAGAATTATTTCATCTCAGAGTGATCGATCGATGACTCTTGTCGGGAGGAATGCAGTACCGTCTCATCATGCAATTGACAAAAAACTCAATTAAAGTTATAGTTGACCCTTTGTGCTCATTCACCCATTCCTAATTCCACCTAGATCAATGTAGGTACTATTATTAATCTTAACATTAAGTTAATAAGAACACATTTTAACTAAGAGTGATCGATCGACGACTCGGGTCAGGATGAACACAACTACTAACACCATGCAAATGCAACGACTCAATTGGATTTGTAATTGACCCTGTGAGCTTATTCATTCATCCCTCGTTCCACCTAGATCGATGTAGATACTATTATTAATCTTAACATTAAGTTAATGAGAAGCTCATTCTTTCATCCCTAGTTCATCCTAAATCAATTACAATGAAATCCGTTGTAATAAACAATTGAGCTGTTGCAGAATTTCAAATAGATAACAATATCTGTTGCAACAGATGACATTTCTTATTTAATTATCAAATAGACATTTACATCTGTTATGACGGATGACTGAGGTGTTGAAAATTTTCAAATAGATATTGATATTTATTGTAACAGATGACGTTTCTGATTTAATTATCAAATGACATTTCCATTTGTTGTCATAAATGACTGAGCTTTTGAGATTTCTCAAACAGATATCTAAATCTGTTGCAACAGACGACATATCTGTTTGAAAAGCTTTTTATTTTCTTTTAATTTTAAAGCAAGCTACTGTCCGAGTAGATAAAGTAGTAGTACTACTAAAGGCGGTAAAAAATATTTCTTGGATAACACAAAAATCTCATTGAGTAGTCTTGTCCTGTCTTTTCAATGTCACCTGTTTTCTTCCTCGTGCCCCTCAAATTATTAGTGAATATTAATTAATGAATATTGAAACTCCTAATACTTCTTCCTTTTCATATTGACTTGGCACTCCCATCAAGAAAATATTAATTAGGGGTTTATTTTACTACCAAATTAGCCTTATTAATTATGCTT
>NW_025852639.1:0-4361 GCF_002878395.1 Capsicum annuum | reverse complement strand
CATCATGTTTAGGCCGACAATGGATAGGCAAAAGTAGGTTGGGTAGGTAAAGTTTATGATCTGTGATTGTTGAAATGATGAAATGTTTGTGGAGTGGTTTCAATTTATGCATTGGGATCTATTGTATTCATTGGGCCGGGAAATGCCCCGAGGGATTTGTATTGATTCACCGGGGAATGCTCCGACGTATTATGTATTCGGAGGACGTTCGTGATGAAGGCCCGATGTATCGGGTAAGGCATTGGATCGTAGTTTAGGATTAGTGTAGGTTAGCATAGGTTTATTTTTCAATACCTTTTTTTTTCATTTCGGGTTGTAATAATTGGACTGGGCATTATTATTTTGGTTTTTGGATTGTTGTTTGATGTTTGTTTATGTTCGTAGTGTGGTTTATACATTTGTGGTGTCTAATTAGCCGATACTCTCCACCAAGCAACCGTGGTCGAACCACGGACCGAGGGGTGCCTAACACCTTCCCCTCGGTCAACAGAATTCCTTAGTCGGAATCTCTGTTCACGGATCAGTTTTACAGAGTCAAAATCATTTGGTAAAGGGTTTTCCAAAGGTGACTTGGCACACCGGATTATGCCAAGTGGCGACTCTGAGGTTTGAATATAAATAATCCTTTTCGAAACAAATTTTCATTTTTTGTCACTTTGATAATAAAAACGCTTTCGAAGTGCAAAATCGAATCTTTTCGGAGTAAAAAAAGGGGTGTGACACTGCCAAGAATGCTCAAAGCCATCAACAGAAAGTGGACAGCATGGAGAGCATCACGGTGGCTCAAAAAGAAGAAGAAGACGAAATTGATGAATCTGAAAGGTAATTTTCTCCAAGTCAATTTCCTGTTCTTTCAGCTATTACTATTTCATGTTTTATTTACAAGGTTCTTATTTTGAAACTTTTATGACGGAGGGCATCAGAGCTTCATGCTTGTCTCTATGAGTTATTTGGTTCATTTATGTTTTAATTCCCGCAAAAGAATTTAAAAACAATGTAGAGGAGGTAGTAGCTATTACAAGACATCATGTCGTAGTACCTTATATCGATAGTTGATCCTTCACTACTATTCTTTTTAAAAATCCATATGATGGGGGTTTTCAGAATTTGGTACACTTAAGATGTAGATAATGATAAGAAGGCTCTCAAGTCATTTGGCGAAAGAGCTGGAAATATATAAAGAGGCTAGAGGCAAAATGGATTCAGAAAACTTTCAAAGTCAATGTGCAAACATGGTGCAGATTGTTGTATCTGCTGCATTTCTGATGATCTATGATGGGAAGGGGCGGGCAACAATGCATTATTTGGTTCTCTTGAATGTTCTGTTAACTTCATTTTCTTGATCATGTAATAGATTCTGAAGTCACTGATCCACCAACGGAAGCGGAAACAGAATGTTCCCCTTCAGAACCAGCATGTACCGAGTCGGAATCAAATTCTCATGCTTCCAGTTAGTTAACTGATTCAGCAATTGATGAAAGTGAAATTCAATCCCCTACAAGTCGCACCAGAGGTTCCTTACGTCACCCTATGTCCTTAGAAACTTTTTTCTCTAACGGGGTCAATGGGCACTAACGCTTTTTCATTTGCAGGTGCCACTAGATCCAAAGCTAAGAACAGCAGTAAAAGCGATCAAAACCTTGGCACTTCCAATTCCATTCAAAGTCCACATGCAATATATCTTGCTGGTGAATGCTTGGAATTTCCTTTTCTAACCTAAGTCTATTAGAAACTTTTGTCTCGACTTTTTAGCTGTTGTCAAGGTGCTGCTGCTGCTCAAGCTGGTGCTTCTGTCATTCAGATTTTTGTTGGTCGCCTGAGGGTAAACTCTTTTGTCTTATAAGAAATTTTGTTGTTTGGATTTCTTTAATTCTTTAGGCATAACATTTATCATTATTTTCAGGATTGGTTTCGCAATCACACTGGTGACTCTGAAGTTGAACGTGCTCTTAGACGAGGAGAAGACCCCGGGTTAGCACTATTTTGTTTTCCACTTTGTTTCTGGAGTTGAAAGTACTAGATCTTACATTTGAAGATTTGTTGAGACCATGTGTATTCTCTTCCTATTGCATAAAGGTTATAGTTTTATTTGCAAGAGAAACCTGCTAATCTGTACAGCCACCGTTTAAAGCCTAATCTATGTCAACGTTAAATAAACAACCTTATAACCTTGACGGCCACCGTTTAATCTTATAACCTTATATTATTAAACAACCTTATAACCTTAACGACCACCGTTTAACCGTATAACCAGCGTTAAGTAAACAACCTTATATTAGTAAACAACCTTATAACCTTAACGACCACCATTTAACCTTATAACCTTATAACAGTAAACAACCTTATAACCGTAACGGCCACCGTTTAACCTAATAACCTTATAACGTTATAACCTTAACGGTCACAGTTTAAACTTATAACCTTATAACCTTAAAGGCCAATGTTTAACAGTATAACCACCGTTAAGTAAACAAACTTATATTAGTAAACAATCTTATAACCTTAACGACCACCGTTTAACCTATAACCTTATATTAGTAAACAGCCGTATAACCTTAACGGCCACCGTTTAACCTTATAACCTTAGAGACCACCGTTAAACCTTATAACCACCGTTAAGTAAACAACCTTATAACCTTAACAACCACCTCTTAACCTTATAACCTTATATTAGTAAACAACCTTATAACCTTAACGACCACCGTTTAACCTTATAACTAGCGTTAAGTAAACAACCTTATATTAGTAAACAACCTTATAACCTTAACAGCCACCGTTTAACCTTATAACCTTATATTAGTAAACAACCTTATAACCTTAACGGCCACCGTTTAACCTTATAACCATATATTAGTAAACAACCTTATAACCTTAATGGCCACCGTTTAACCTTATAATCTTATAACCGTAACGACCACCGTTTAATCTTATATCCACCGTTAAGTAAACAACCTTATATTAGTAAACAATATTATAACCTTAACGGCCACCATTTAATCTTATAACCACCGTTAACAACCTTATATTAGTAAACAACCTTATAACCTTATAACCTTAACGACCACCGTTTAACCTTATAACCTTATATTAGTAAACAACTTTATAACCTTATAACCTTAATCTCTACCAAGTATCTCATATCGTAGAATGTAGATCATTATAAATCACAATAATTAACAAGTTAAAATACTTTTTCAAAAATAGATAAAAGTTCTATTCAACTCTCAAAATTTTATCGGTGCAACATAAATTATGACAAAATAAAAAATTATCTTAATTAATTGCAACTAAATATTTAAAGTAAATCAATTTAATTATTTTAATTGACTTTTATATATAAAAAAATTGGTTTTTTATTTAACTATTTATTTTAGAAAATTAAATTTTTAAATTACTTTTTCCTTATACAGAAATACTAATATTTAAACTTAACTTTAAATTTTTAAATTAAAAAATTAATAAATTTAATTTAATAAAATAAATTTCTAATGATTAGTTTCTTAGAATATATGTTGGGTCAATATGTATCAAGTTAAAAAGAAATAAAGAAAAATATATAGTAAAATTTTATTATTGTGAAAAATAAATATAATGAACTATCGAATAATGTTTAATAATATCATATTTTGCATATGTAAATATAGTATCCCGTATTTAATTAATATACTATTCCGGTGAATTATCGATGATTACTTTTGGATATGATAAAATTATATTAACTTTTATAGTAATAACATAATTAATCGCTCTTAATTAATTATTATGAGTAATCTAGGTATTAAAAAAGTAATTAATATTTAATGAAAAATAAAATAGACATAAAGTACGAAATTAACTCTTAATGTTTTAAATTTAATATTCGTCTTTCGAACGATGGTTTTACTATATCACTCCTTATTATAAGTCATTTATGTATTAGAAAAATAAGAATAACAAAAGGATATGTCAACATAAAATATTTGATTGACTATCAAAATTATATTAGCGCCACATAAATTGGGACGAAATAGAAGAAGATATAAAGCAATATATATTATTTGAAAATGAAATATAAAGTACTGTAGATAACAATAATTAGCAAAAAATATTTAAAAAAATTGACTGATTTCTACTTCAGCTGCTTAAGTCGTGATTTTACTATATCACCCCTAATTAATTATTATGGTCATGTAAGCATTGTGCCACATAAGTTGAGATAGAAAAAATATTATAAATCACAATGATCAAAAATTTAAATTATTTTTAAAATATAATTGGCTGTCGTAGACACAAAATTCTGGGCAAGGAGCGTAGCATATATTACTCAAAAATTATATAAAAAATATTATAAATTACAATTGTTAACAACTTAAAATATCTAA
>NW_025852638.1:1050-3183 GCF_002878395.1 Capsicum annuum | reverse complement strand
ACTCAATGATTGATGATGAAAATGAGTTTTTGAACTCATATACATGTATATATACACATATTCCCGTCCATAATATAATAGGAAATGACCAAAATGCCTTTAAAATTTAAATAATGTCAAATCTGTCCTTTGGTGGACTATTTTGATAAGCTAAAGTAGATTGACCATAAATCTTTGCTCCGATATCGTATTTGGGTGAAATTGGTAACGTTGGAAGGATAATTCAAAGGGATTTCATTTCATATAAAGTAGGCCACCCAGTCCTTCCTGTACAAGGAGTTATGGTCGTTTGAAGTTGGCCCTAAAAATCTGTTTTGATAGGCTGAAGTAAAACGAGTATAACTCCTTACTCAGATGTTGGATTGTGATGAAACCAATTTCATTGGAAATAAGACTCAAAGATCTTTCTTTTCATAGGTCGCATCTCTCCCATTTCATTATATTAAGGTAGTTATGATCGTTCAAAGTTGATCTAAAAATTCGGCTGGCCTTAGTAGTTTGTGTGCAGGAAATTTTCCTGCACATTTACTATTCCCAAATATCCCGGCCACCGTTTTATAGTTTTGAACGTGCTCGATTATATCCGAAACCTATCCGTTTTTGAAAATCTTTATACCGTTTGAAAGCTTATTCAATAACCTTCGCATGGAACCATCGACAGGCAAATTTTGGTATAAATAAAATAAAAAAATTAATTCTATATAAATAAGACCAATACACGTACTTGAATACGCCAATACACGTACTTGAATACGGGATGTTACATCCTTCCCCCCTTTAGGACATTCGTCCTCGAATGTTAGAGTAGTTATTCAACCGAAACAAGTTTAAATCCATCATTAATATTCACATCATCACATAAACACTATGCATATATAAAAAAAAAACTTACTTGTTAATTTTCTAATTCCATTTCTTGAACTTCCTCTTCATCTTTGAACAAATGAGGGTACTTAGATTTCATTGCTTCCTCAGCTTCCCATGTAATCTCTTCCCTTTGACGACTTCTCCTACGTACTTTCACTGATGCTATCTCTTTATTTCTCATCTTCTTAACTTGACGATCTAGAATAGCAATAGGTACTTTCTCATAGGTAAGATCTTACGCAACTTACACATCCTCAGTAGAAGTGATATATGATGGATCTCCGATGCACTTTCGAAGCATTGACACATGAAATACCAAATGTACTGATGAGAGCTCTTGGGGTAGCTCTAATTCATATGCAACTTGTCCAAACCTTCGAGTGATCTTATACCGGCCTATATAATGTGGACTTAACTTCCCTTTCTTGCCAAATCTCATTACCCCTTTCATTGGTGATACCTTCAAAAATACCCAATCACCTATAGAAAACTCTAGCCCTCTCCTTCTACTATCCACATATGACTTATGTCGACTTTGGGCTATTTTCAGTCGTTGCTGAATTACTTTAACCTTCTCTATGGCTTGATAAACAAGATCCGGTCTGAACAAAAGAGTTTCACCCACTTCGAACCATCCTATTGGTGATCTACACTTCCTTCCATATAAAGCTTCACATGGTGCCATTTTGATACTTGAATGATAGCTATTGTTGTAGGCAAACTCAATAAGAGGTAAATGATCATCCCAGTTGCCCTTAAAATCTATTACACAAGCTCGTAGCATATCTTCAAGTGTTTGGGTGGTACGTTCTGCTTGTCCATCTATTTGAGGGTGAAAAGCTGTACTCAACTTCACTTGTGTTCCCAAACACCTCTAAAATGACTTCCAAAAGTTTGCGGTAAATTGGGTTCCCCGATCTGATATAATAGAGATTGGCACTCCATGTAATCGGACTATCTCTTTAATGTACAGCTTCGTATACTCTTCAACTATGTAAGTGGTCCTAACTGGTAGGAAATGTGCGGATTCGGTATGCCTACCAACAATCACTCATATAGAATCAAACTTCCGGGATGTACGAGGCAAACCAATAACGAAATCCATGTTGATCATGTCCCACTTCCAGCTTGGAAGATCAATGCATTGCATATAACCTCCAGGTTTTTGGTGCTCAACTTTAACTCTTTGACAATTTGGACATTCAGCTACAAATTCTGTAATGCTCTTCTTCATGTCATTCCACCAATACATATATTTCAAATCTT
>NW_025852638.1:0-950 GCF_002878395.1 Capsicum annuum | reverse complement strand
TGTGCCTCTGTCATAATCTTCTTTCTTAGCCCGTCTACATCCGGCACACACAATCGGTTTTGGCACTGAAGTACTGCTTCTCGCGTAAGCTCAAATGCCTTGGTCGCACCACTCTGAACGTTCTCTTTAAGCTGTAATAAAATAGGATCTGCAGATTGCTTCTCTTTCACTTCAGCTACTAATGAAGATTCCGCAGCATTATGTACGATAAGCTCTTTATTCGGAGTTTCAAGAAGGTGAACTCCCAAACTAGCTAACTGGTGAAGATATTTAATCATACCTTGCCTTACTATAGGCGCCATTATAGCCTTACGACTTAACGCATCAGCTACTACATTTGCTTTCCCTGGATGGTGCAAGATATCAACATCGTAGTCCTTTAATAGTTCAAGCCAACTCCGCTGCCTTAAATTTAGATCCTTCTGATTAAAAATATATTGCAAGCTCTTATGGTCAATATATATATCAATATGAACCCCATATAAGCAATGGCGCCATATCATTAAAGCAAAAATAACTGTTGCCAGCTCAAGATCGCGTGTAGGATAATTTTTCTTATTTGGCCGCAATTGTCTAGAAGCATATGCTATTACCTTACCATGCTGCATCAATACACATCCTAAACCAATTATAGAAGCATCACAATACACTGTATACCCTTCGGTGCCTTCTGGAAGTACCAACACGGGTGTAGAAATCAACTTGTTCTTTAAATCTTGAAAACTCTTCTCACAGGTATCATTCCATTGGAATTTGGATGCTTTATGGGTTAGCTTGGTTAAGGGTGCTGAAATGGAAGAAAAGCCTTTAACAAACCTTCTATAATAACCGGCCAACATGAGAAAAATACGAATCTCCGTAGGCGTTGTGGGCCTTGGCCAGTTTTTCACAGCTTCTATCTTTTGAGCATCAACCTTTATCCCTTCACTAGATACAATATGACCCAAAAA
>NW_025852637.1:3923-4556 GCF_002878395.1 Capsicum annuum | reverse complement strand
TGTCTTCCAAATCTTACATGTTTATTGCACTAATGAATGTCAGAAGGTATCTAGTTACTCAAACAAGATTCATGTGCTATTAATGACTCCAAAACGTTTCATTGATATACTAATAAGTTCCTACTTCATTGTTAAGGCATTGATGACACCAAAATACTTCATTGATGTGCCAATGAGTTCTTACTTCATTATTATTGCATTGATTGTCTATTTATATATCTCTTATTGATGTATCATTGTTTCAAAGTATCAAAAATGTGGTGGCGACCAAAATAACAATCTCAAAGATTAATTAAACTAAATGATGGAAGTTCTCTCTTATCAGGTGGTATCCCAGGGGCATAAGCCTATCATGGGTCTATCCCTATTTATGTATTTATGGGTGGTATCCCAAGGGCATAAGCCTATCATGGGTCGATGCCAGTTGATATGTATTAGAGGCAGCCTAATGGTCACAGTACAGTATAGTAATGATTACAAAGATGATAAGAACGAAGGTAAAGTGATTGAATAAATACAATGTACAGGTTGTCACAAGTTCTAGTAAGTGTGGTCCACTCCTATTATGATTTATTCACTTGTTTCTGATTTCTATTGAGCTCCTATATCATATGTGATTATCTACAGCTTTAC
>NW_025852637.1:1046-3823 GCF_002878395.1 Capsicum annuum | reverse complement strand
CAGCTTTACATACTCAGTACATATTTCGTACTGACGTCCCCCATGGGGGACCTACCTTTCATGCTGCAGGCACAGGTACCTCAGCTCATACACCGCACAAGTAGGAGCCAAGATATCCAACTACTTTTGGTAAGCTCCAGTTTGCTTTGGGGCTTTTCGTGTCATATCCAATCACTTTTGGTATTGTACAGAAGTTAGTTATATGGCGGGGTGTGTCCCATCCTTAGTTAAACTCTGTGTATTATCTAGAGGCTTTGTAAACCTAATGTACAGTCAAGGTGGTGTTTTGTTAATGACGTGATGGATCCAATGGACAATTATTGTATATACTTATATATATTTACTCAAGCTTATACAGGTGATTATTTCCTTTTATATATGACATGATGTTGTCCGAATTTTGGGTTGTCATAGAGGTACGCATGGGAAGTTTAAGGTTATGGGCTGGTTCTCCCGGGGCTCCTCGATTACGGGTGCCAGTCCACCTCAATAGGATTTGAGGCATGACAAAAGTGGTATCATAGAGGTTCGTCCTATTGAGTCTACAAAGACGTGTCTACGTAGAGTCTTGTTTATCGGTGTGCCGTGCACCGCATCTATAACTAGGAGGCTATGGACAATTAGGAATTGTTTCTTTTCTTTATGTCTTAGATCATTCAATAGAGCCTATATTGTATATGAAGTTATATTTGACCACTGAATCCGTTTGTTTCTCTTATTATATAATGATTCCGGTTACTAAAAGCAAGAATACTGGTAAGCAAGTATATGTGGCTACCGGAGAGGGGACTAGTAAGTCACCTACTATACTAGCTAATCAAAGTGAGGCTCCAGTTGAGCATGCATTAGAAAATTCTTCCACTCCGGAAGAAATAATGGGGAGGAGAACTATATCCCCAGAGCCACATATTAATGCTGTTGATTAAGATCTTAGAAATACAGTGCAACTTTTGACTCGTATAGTTGCTGGGCAAGCTCAAGGGCAAACCATTCCTACCACGGGTCCTAGTGGTATAGATAGGGCGGCTAACCTTCGAACACAGGATTTTCTTAAGATGGATCCTCCCACTTTTACTGGATTAGATCTTAACGAGAACCCACAGGACTTTATTAATTAAATTCAAAGGGCCTTAGATGTTATGCATGTAATGGGTAGGGAGACAATGGAGTTAGCGGTGTATAGATTTAAAGGGGAGGCTATATATTGGTACGAGGACTGGTAACGATCTAGGGGTATTGATGCGCCCCCAGCTACTTGGAAAGAGTTTAGAGAGGTATTTCTTGATCATTATCTTCCATTCGAGATTCGTCAAGCCCATGCAGATCAGTTTTTAAATCTTAATCAGGGAAATATAAGCGTGAGGGAGTAAGTCTCTAATTTAATTCCTTGTCGAGATATGCTCCTAATATTGTAGATACTATGGATGGCAGAGTTTATTAATATGTCGATAGGCTGGATCCATATCTTGTTATAGATTGTACTATTACTGCTTTGAACAAAGATATGGACATAGAGAGGGTCCAAGCTTTTGCACAGAAAATGGAAGATCAGAGGCAGAGGAGAAGAACACAGGAATTAGAAAGAGGATATTCCAAGAGGGCCAGATCTACAGGGCAGTTCATGGTATCCCAAGGAGGGTTCAGACCATAGTTTTCTGCTAGATCACCTAGGCCATTATCTTCTTATTCTGCAGCTAATGCCCCACCACAGTTCCAAGGGTCCAGAGGAAATCAATTTGGGCATAAAAGTGAGAGTCAGAGTTCGCGGACAGTGGGGTACCAAGGGCAAGGGAATATGAGCCAATCGATACCTCCTCGAGAGACATGCAATAAATGTGGAAGGTATCATTTCAGTGCATGTAAGTTGGGTATCAATTTTTGCTTTTGGTGCGGTATTTTGGGGCATATGATGAGCGAATACCCACGAAGGGGCTAAGGGGTATGGCACGACCTACGGGGTTATTTGTTGCATCATCATCATCGATGCTTTATTCAGGAAGGGGTGCACAACCAATGGGTCATGTTAGAGGTAATAGAGAAGCGACAAGTTCTAGCGGGGCTCAAAATCATACGTATGCTCTAGCGGATCGACATAATTTAGAGGCATCCTCGGATGTGGTTATGGGTACATTGTCTATCTTTTCATTCGATTTATATGCCTTAATTGATCCCGATTCTACATTATCTTATGTTACTCCATTGGTTGCTAGAAAGTTCGAAAGAATACCCAAACTGTTAGTTAATCTATTTGACGTGTCCACACCGGTTAGGGAATCTATTATAGCTAGAGGGGTTTACCGAAAATGCATAGTAACTGTTTCTGGTCGTGATGCGATGGATGATATTGTGGAGTTAGAAATGGTAGATTTTGATGTTATAATGGGTATGAACTGGTTGGCATCTTGTTATGCCACAATTGATTGCTGGACAAAAAAGGTATATTTCCATTTTCCAAATGAATCAGTCCTTGAATGGAAAGGTGAAATTGGCGCGCCAAGAGGTAGATTTATTTCTTATTTTAAGTCAAGAAGAATGATTTCCAAGGGATACATATACCATTTAGTTAGAGTAAGGGATACAAAATCGGAGCCACCAACTCTTCACGCTGTTCCGGTGGTAAATGAATTTTCTCATGTATTTCCTGAAGATTTTCCAGGTTTGCTTCCTGATCGAGTAGTAGAGTTTGGTATTGATGTAATACCAGGCACCCAACCAATCTCTATTCCTCCATATAGAATGGCCCCAGCAGAATTACGATAATTGAAAGAGCAATTGAA
>NW_025852637.1:0-946 GCF_002878395.1 Capsicum annuum | reverse complement strand
TTATTTGTGCGCAAAAAGGATGGCTTGCTGAGGATGTGTATTGATTATCGGCAATTGAATAAGGTGAATATTAAGAATAAATATCCTCTCCCAAGAATTGATGATTTATTTGATCAGTTGCAGGGCGCCAAGTGCTTTTCTAAGATTGATTGGAGGTCAGGTTACCACCAAGTGAGGGTCAAAGAGAAGGATATACCCAAGACAGCTTTTCGAACACGGTATGGTCATTAGGAGTTTTTAGTTATGTCATTTGGGCTAAAAAATGCACCCAAAACTTTTATGGATTTGATGAATAGGGTGTTTAAGACATTCCTGGATGTATTTGTGATAGTTTTTATAGATGATATTCTAGTTTATTCTAGATCAGAAGAGGACCATGCCAATCACTTACCACAGGCATTGCAGACTCTTCATGATTGTAAGCTTTATGAAAAGTTCTATAAATGTGAGTTTTGGTTAAAGTCGATGGCATTTTTGGGTTATATTGTATCTAGTGAAGGTATAAAGGTTGATGCTCAAAAGATAGAAGTTGTGAAGAACTGGCTAAGGCCCATAATGCCTACGGAGATTCGTCGTTTTCTCGGGTTGGCCGGTTATTATAAAAGGTTTGTTAAAGGCTTTTCTTCCATTTCAGCACCCTTAACCAAGCTAACCCATACAACATCAAAATTTCAATGGAATGATGCCTATGAGAAGAGTTTTCAAGATTTAAAGAACAAGTTGATTTCTACACCCATGTTGGTACTTCCAGATGGCACCGAAGGGTATATAGTGCATTGTGATGCTTCCAAAATTTGTTTAGGATGTGTATTTATGTAGCATGGTAAGGTAATAGCATATGCTTCTAGACAATTGCGGCCACTTGAGAAAAATTATTCTACAAACGATCTTGAGCTGGTAACAGTTATTTTTGCTTTAATGATATGGCGCCACTACTTATATGGGG
>NW_025852636.1:1665-1830 GCF_002878395.1 Capsicum annuum | reverse complement strand
AAGTATGGGATAAGATATTAACAATAGAAGAAATTTATAATTATGAATTAACATCAAAAAATATACTTTTAGGAATGCCATTCTTAGATAAATTATACCCACATATAATAACCAAAACAGACTGGTGGTTTACAACACCATGTAAACAAAAAGTAAGAGCAAAAA
>NW_025852636.1:730-1565 GCF_002878395.1 Capsicum annuum | reverse complement strand
ACTGAAGATACAATAGAACTAGTAGTATTTTCGATAAATAAAACAGAAATAACTATATTTTTAATAAATAAAATAGAAATAATTCAGAAAAAATTAGAACAATTATATAGTGAAGATCCATTAAAAGGATGGGAAAAACATAAAACTACTATAAAAATTGAATTAATAGATAAAAATAACATAATAACCCAAAAATCATGAACATATAATTTTGACGATTTAAAAGAATTTAAAATGCACATAGACGAATTATTAGAAAAACAATATATACAAAAAAGTAATAGTAAACATAATAGTTCAACATTTATAGTAAGCTAAGATGACCATATTTTGTTATGTACATGGTTGAAGAAAATATTTTGAAAAAGTAATTTTATGAAAATGAATAATTATTTATCTGATGTGATGGTAGATAAATTTAAAATACTTATTTTGTATGCACTTAGAGATATAAAAGTAGTAGATATAAGAAAAATTATATTAGAAAAAGCTTTTGGTAAATATTACATGACTAGAGTAAATTATATACCATATCTACCTAACTACTCTTACAAATACTTACCATGACAAATTACATAGAAAATTTTAGAAAAAGATATAAAAGAACATACAATTACTAGAAAAACAGATAAAAATAAATATAGACAAATACATGGAAAATAAAGATATAAAATACATAGAATTTCTTAATAAAAATATGCAAGAACTACTAAGGCTAAAACAAACAACTACAAAATATTATAATAAAACCAATTTTAAAAGATAGATTATCTAGATTATCTTAAAGTTTTAATCTTATATATACTTAAAGATATAGAAATAATAGATATTAAGA
>NW_025852636.1:0-630 GCF_002878395.1 Capsicum annuum | reverse complement strand
TGTGCAAGAACTACTAAGGCTAAAACAAACAACTACAAAATATTATAATAAAACCAATTTTAAAAGATAGATTATCTAGATTATCTTAAAGTTTTAATCTTATATATACTTAAAGATATAGAAATAATAGATATTAAGAAAATAATATTAGAAAAAGTAATAGACTATGAAATTGAAACCATAAATTGGCTAGAACAGTTATACGAGGAAATTTATCCAGAAGGATATTATACAGATTAAGAGATGTTAGAATATATTAGAAAAACTAGAGAAAATCAAGATAATCTAAATAATGAAATTAATTATAGAAACCGAATTAAGAAAATAATGAAAAATCTAAAAGAAAAATTAATATGGATAGAAGAAACTTTAGAAAATTTAGAAAAAAATACATATGATAGTTTATATAATTTAAAAAACTCACTACGAGAAGAACAACACAATATAATAAATAACATTGAAAATCTAGAATTAGATATACATTACAGTATAGTTAGAATAAATTATTATACAGAAATTTGTAACTCTGCAATTACTACAGGATAAAATAATAAACCAAATAAATTAATGAATATATCTTACGAAAAGAATAAATCATTAAAAGATATTAAAACAAAATTTAAGAAATAT
>NW_025852635.1:0-5953 GCF_002878395.1 Capsicum annuum | reverse complement strand
CTCCTGGAAAAGTCATCAACAAAAGTGACCAAATAATACTTACCTCCTATGGATGGAGTTTTGGCAGGTCCCACACATCTGAGTGTACATAATCTAAAATACCCTTGGTATTATCAATTGCAGTGCCAAACTTCACTGTTTGTTGCTTTCCCAGAACACAATGCTCACAAAATTCATGTTTGCAAGTCTTTATATCTTTCAACAATCCTTTCTTGGCAAGAATTTGTAAGGACTTTTCACCAGCATCTCCTAACCGCATATGCCACAACTTCGTTACCTCAATATCCTTCTTGGTTCTAGAAGTTGCTGCTGCTACTGTCCCCAATACTATACTACCTTGGTAGTAGTACAAATTATTCTTCCTCACGCCTTTCAATATCACCAGTGCTCCTGAAGTTGCTTTAAGAACTCCATCTCATATCATCACAACTAGGCCCTTAGATTCAAGAGCCCCCACTGAGATGAGATTCTTTTTCAACTTTGGCACGTATCGCACATCCCTCAAAATTCTGGTGGATCTATCATGATTCCGCTGCTTGATTAAACCTATCCCGGTTATTTTACATGGATTATCATTACCCATGTAAACAAACCCACCATTGAGTTCCTAAAATTTAAAAAACCATTCCCTAATGGGACACATACGATAGGTACATCCTGAATCTAATATCCCCTCATCTGGATGAGACGATGTTGAAGGCATAACAACTAAGGAAATATTTGATTTTGCATTACTTTTGCATTCTGCAATATTTGCATCTTGTGGACTCTTCTCTTTCTTTATCAACTTCGGACAGTCTTTCTTCCAGTGCCCTTTCTCATGACAGAAAGCACACTCATCTTTGGCAATGGATCGACCCATTGATTTGGACCTTCCTTTTCTCTCCTTAGTCTGACTTTGATGATGACCTCTTGCCACCAATTTTTCTTTGAATTTTGTTGATTTGGTTTTCATCTTATCCTACTTTCTCAATTCATGACTATATAAAGCAGAACAAACAACATCTAACGACACATTCTCCTTGCTGTGAAGTAACGTAGTTTCTAAATGTTCAAATTCATCGGAAAGAAATGATAACAACATCAAATCCAAATCCTCATCCTCAAATTTCACATCTAAATTCAACTGGTTTTCTACTAATTGATTAAATATAGTGATGTGTTTATTCATAGCAGTACCTGATTGATAATCAAATCTGAACAACCTTTTCTTCATAAGGAGCTTGTTCTGACCACTCTTTTTTAGAAACATGTCCTCTAACGCCTTCCATAATTTATGTGCAGAAGTCTCATTCTTGAAAGCATAATTCTGCTCTCTATACAGGCACGATCGAATTGTTTCACATGCCAATCGATTAATGATGCTCCAATATTTATCTTTTACCTCTTCTGGTTTCTTTTCCTCAATAGCAATATCAAGACCCTGCTGGAAAAGAGAGTCTGAAACCTCACCTTGCTACATGTCGAAATGGCCAGTACCATCAAATATTTCTACCGCAAATTTCAAACTGGATAGCAGAAACCTCGACCATGATGACGAGGATCCCGATGCCCCCGACATAATATTTGAAATAGGATATTTCATTTCTTGATCTTTATTTTCCATTACAGACTCAATAAAAATTATTCAATATTACAATAACTGCAAATAACCCAAGATTACAAGAGGACCAAAGTAATTCTTTTCTGATGTGGAAGATCAGACAGAACTACAACCATAGAGCATACTCAGACAGAACCTTAGCCTGACATATGCCTTTGGTTCAAAAGGATCAAAGAAATTCTTTTTTGATGTGGAAGATCAGACAAAGCTGCAACCACAGAGCATACTCAGACAAAACCTTGGCTCTGATTGTAATACCCCGAGAAATTTTTCATTGAAATTTTGTGTGTAAATGTGTTGGGTTCTATCTTCTAAAATGAATTATAAATTTTTCATATGGAATGTCTTAGATTATGACCCACCATTGTGTAGAGTATCGAATAAGATTTCCAACGATATGTGGATCATCCAAAATGGACACCTGAGCAACGATTTATGAACATTCCGATCGAACTGTGAATAATAGTGAACAGTAAAACATGCAGGAAAAAAAGTACTGAGGCCTGGCGTATTTTTGCTCTAACTTTAAATGATCATAAATCCTTATACATAATGATCTGGGTGATGTACTATATATCAATGGAAAGTTCTGTGAGTTCTCTTTTTAATGAAATTGGTTTCATCCAATTTATCTATCGAAGCAAAAATTTATGGTCGATCTACTTCAGCCTATTAAAAGTGAATTTTCAGATAAACTTCAAACGATCATAACTCCTCGTACACAATGATCTGGGTGAGATACTATATATCAACGAAAATATATGAGAGTCCTCTTTCTAATGAAATTAGTTTCATCTAATTTGGATATCGGAGTAAAACGTTATGGTTGATCTACTTCAGAATATCAAAACAGTCCACCAAAGGACAGATTCGAGAATTACTTGATTTTTAGGGGCATTTTGGTCATTCTCCCTCACCCAAAATCCATCCAAACCCTATATTAAAGCCTATTAGAAGCATTATATGTTATATTTCATCAAATTCCCTAAAAAAGAAAACCCTAAGCTCCTACATCCAACTTTAAGAACTTTCAAAGTTCACCATTAATTCTGCAAATTTATTCAAGATTCCAAGTTCCTAGTTCAAGAACTTCAAGAACCTCCAAAGTTCACAATTAATTCTGTAAATTTATTTGAGAATCCAAGTTCCTAGTTCAAGAACTCCAAGAACCATCATTCAAAGGCATGATTAACATATCAAAAAATGAGTATAGATCTAAAGTTCATCATTCAAGGTATGTGGGGTTTTTCAACAAAAACTCTCTTTCGTTCTTGTGCCCAAAACTAATTTTCTTTACAAAGACATGATTTTTATTTGACTTTTACGAATTTGAAGTATGAACCCATATCTTATGATGATTATTATGAAATGTTGATGTTTATGATTTTGAAAGATGAATTTACATGTGTGGAGATATAAAACATGAATCTTGAACGATATTTATCATGATTTTGATATTTGGGTCGTGAATCCCCATTGGAAATTGTGTTTTTTTAGAAAGTGTGTGTTATAAGCACGTTGATATTGAATATTTGAGATATTTTGAATGATTTGACCTTTTGGTCTTAATGGAGTTGTTTTGAACTCGAGTGTGAAAGAAATCCACAACGTGGTTGATTTTGATAGATGGGAAGCATGATGGCTCCCGAGGTATATTTATATATTACTGAAATTGTTTTGTTGTGGATTATCTTTGACATGATTCTTTGGGCACGCTGTTCTTCGATAGTGATTCTTTGGGCACGCTGTTCTATATCCTCTATTGTGGTGAGTCCTCATGTTCCGAGGACGTGATGTCTGATGTTGGTTTCACAAAATTATTTGTATTTGATAACTGAGTATGAGTCAGTTGGGGCATGTCTCAATGGGTCGCTGGTTTTATTGATTTTCTTAGAGGCTTGTCAGACTAGTATGGATGTTGGGAGTTGACTAATAAGTCGTAATTTTTTATCTTTCTAAAATTCTTTTATTCTTGGATGATGATTACTCTGTTGATATTTGAGGGTTATTTATGGAAACCCCGTTGATTTGTGTTGAAGTAAATGAAAATGGCTCAAAGGGTTAGCTTGGGGCTACTCGTTGCCTCAAGCACCGTGTGACGCTCCAAGACCCATTTTTTGGGGCCTTACAAACTTGGTATCAGAGCCTAAGGTTTTAAGGTGTCCTAGGGAGTTTGACAAGCCACGTTAAGTAGAGTCTTGATCATCGGTGTATAGCGCGCCACATCTATGAGCAAGAGGCTACAAGACGTTTTAGGAAAAAGTGTGATTCTTTTTTCAGAAGTCTATCATGCTTAAAGTATCTCTCTCTTCTATTGATTCGTGCTCTCCTC
Organism: Capsicum annuum; assembly: GCF_002878395.1. Lineage (NCBI taxonomy): Eukaryota > Viridiplantae > Streptophyta > Magnoliopsida > Solanales > Solanaceae > Capsicum > Capsicum annuum. The sequence goes on along the minus strand of NW_025852635.1, from coordinate 2,018 downwards.
TTTTAGAAATATGCCTCTATATCGAGCGAGAAGAAATAATGATTGTTTGGGAATTTTGTGTCCCAAGAGTCATTTTATCTCTTACCTCAAAGCTAGAAAGCTTATTTTCAAGGGGTGTATTTACCATTTGGTTAGAGTCAAAGACACTAAGTCTGAGACTCCAACTCTCCAGTCTGTTAACATTGTCAATGAGTTTTATAATTTCTTTTCGGATGATCTCCCAGGGATACCTCCTGATAGGGAGATAGAGTTTGGGATTGATCTTCTTCCCAATACTCAGCCCATTTCTATTCCTCCTTACCGTATGCCCCCTGCAGAACTTAAGGAGTTGAAAGAGCAACTCAAAGATCTACTAGATAAGGGTTTCATAAGGTCCAGTGTTTCTCCTTGGGGTGCTCCTGTGTTGTTTGTGAGAAAGAAAGATGGCTCTTTGCGTATGTGCGTTGATTACCGCCAACTGAATAAAGTCACCGTAAAAAATAACTACCTCCTTCTGAGAATAGATGATTTGTTTGACCAATTTCAAGGTGCAAGTTATTTCTCAAAGTCAGACCTTCATTTCGACTATCATCAACTCAAAGTTAGGGAGTGTGACATCCCGAAAACCATTTTTTGAACTCGTTATTGCTATTTTGAGTTTCTTGTTATGTCGTTCGGGTTAAATAATGCCCCAGCAGCTTTCATAGACCTCATGAATCGAATGTTCAGACCATATCTGGATATGTTTGTCGTAGTGTTCATGGATGATATACTGGTGTACTACCGTAGTGAGGATGAATATTCTGATCATCTCTGAATTGTCTCGTAAACCCTTAGAGATCACAAGTTGTTTTCCAAGTTCAATAAGTGTGAGTTTTGGCTAAGTTCATTTGCCTTTTTAGGTCATATCATTTCTACCGAGGGTATTAGAGTTGATCCCCAAAAGACCGAAGTTGTTAGAAATTGGCCTATACCTATTTCTCTAACTGATATCTGAAGTTTCTTGAATTTAGATGGCTATTACCACTGTTTTATTGAGGGTTTCTCCTCTATAGTGTATCCTATGACTCGGTTGACCCAAAAGAAAGTGAAGTTCTTATGGTCCGAATCTTGTGAGAAGAGTTTTTAGGAGTTGAAGACTCGACTCACTTCATCCCTTGTTTTGACTTTGCCTGTTGGTGTTGATGGTTTTGTGGTGTACTGTGATGCTTCAAGAGTTGGTTTGGGTTGCGTATTGCTGCAGAAGGATAAGGTGATAGCTTATGCTTCTAGACAGTTGAAACCCTATGAGAAAAATTACCCCACCCATGACCTTGAGTTGGCTGCTGTTGTGTTTGCTTTGAAAATCTGGAGACATTATTTGTATGGTGTCCATGTTGATGTTTTCACTGATCATAAGAGTCTGCAGTATGTGTTTACCCAGAGAGAATTGAATATTAGGCAGAGATGATGGTTAGAATTGTTAAATGACTATGATATGAGTGTGCTGTACTATTCGGACAAGTCCAATGTTGTGGCGGATGCCCTAAGTAGAGTGTCCATGGGTAGTGTTTCGCATGTGGTAGAAGGTAAGAAAGAGTTGGCTTGTGATGTACATCGTTTGGATAGATTGAGGGTTAAGTTGTTTGACTCTGCTGAAGGTAGTATAGGGGTTCAGAGTAGTTCCGAATCCTTCTTGGTTTCGAAAGTGAAGGAAAAGCAATACTTAGATGCTTGTTTGGTTAGACTGAAGGAGTCAGTCAAGGACCAAAAAGTAGAGGTTTTCTCCCAAGGGGGAATAGTGTGTTGAGATTGCAGGGTAGATTGTGTGTCCTGAATGTTGATGATCTGAGACAGAGGATTATGGCTGAAGCGCAGAGGGCGCGGTATTCTATTTATCCTGGTGCCACCAAGATGTACCGAGACTTGCGAGAAATCTATTGGTAGGGTGGCATGAAGAAAGATATAGCAGCGTTTGTAGCTAAGTGTGCAACATGCCAACAGGTTAAGGTTGAACACCAAGGACCTGGTGGTATGATGCAAGAGTTTAGTATTCCCAC
>NW_025852634.1:0-9123 GCF_002878395.1 Capsicum annuum | reverse complement strand
CTTCAATACTGGCTCACTGGCAAACCTAGGAATCCCTATTGTGGGACGCACAACATATATGGGAGTTTCATGTGGTGGCGGAGCCGCGAATACCGGTGTGATTGGTGGCGCTGGCTGAGCAGCGGGTCTTGATTGGGGAGCTGCCAAGGGCACACCAGAACTGCCAGGATAATAATGTCGTGGAGTGAATCCTGATGCGTGCTCAGGTGAATCAGTAGGAGCAGAGAATTGCGCCTGAGAGAGCGGTGGGCAATTAGAGATATTCCCAAAACCTTCAGGGAGCGGAGGAGGAGGCATTCCACTGACCCATGCCCGGTGTAAATCTATCAATTGTTGCCTGAGCCTTACTACCTCATCATTGTGTTCTGAACTTTCTTCCCTGTGATCTTGATCCGGGTCAATGAGAGAATTTTCAATCTCCCTGCTAGCCATGGCGAGCTTTGCTTTGAATCTAGTGAAGTATGGGCGACTAGCCAGAGTGCTGCAAACCTACCACTATTATCTGAAAGAACATACCCATCAAAGACGACATCCGTTAGGATTGAGGCACACAACAAGCATGGGAATCACATTGGTAAAATTGTCCTAAATTCATGCTTATTTTTACCAGCTTTTGAGGGTAGCGAGGTCGTTTTAACATCATCCCGATTTTTATCTACACTTATTTTTATCTACACTTATTATTTTATTATTATTATTATTATTATTATTTTTGTATCCATCTCTGTTCTTTTCCCTTCTCTAGTTATCTACCTTTATTTTATCATTCTTTATGGCTTTTGTTTTTTTTTAAAAGAGAAAAAATAATGAAAAACAACGAAACAAAATGATTAGATCAAACCCAAAAGTAGGTTGCCTACGTATCATGTTGTACATGAATCAGATCTTGCATAGTTCGGGCAGCATATGCATAAACATTACATTTTTTTTTCGAAAAGGAAACTAAATAAACAAAGAAAAGACGTAACATTATAGTATTTTGACGAAAGAAACAACAAAACATACAAAGAATTTAGGACCACTCTAAAACTAAACAACAAATACGAAACAACATTCTAGACCCCTAAGACGACATACGTGAAATTACTAATAACGACTCTAATACCAAAAACAACTTGACTTTGACTTAAAGCAGACACCATCCTACAATGACAGACACATAAAAGACTCAAACTGAATAAAGATAAGATATGCTCTTTCAGACTGGTGCTCTGCGTGATGAACCTGGCTGAGATGGACCTGCCTATGAAGTTCTCTTTCTCCCATTTAAACTTTGTAGCATATCCTGTAAAGACACGCTGATATTAGGGAAGAAGCTTCGGGCCCGTATTCCTGCCTCATGAGGAGTGTACTTGGAAAGATTATTCTGACTCCTTTCTACCATCTTGAACAAATCTGCTAACTGAACTCTCAGTGTTTCTGCTTTGGACCCCGCAATTTCATCCTGATGGTCGTCTACTATACATTCTTCCTGTATTCTCCCTCTAAGCTGCGCTGGTAAGGGTTGACTAATACCCCGAGGGATAGATTGAAGCCAGGCCTCATATCCCTGAGTGTACCCCGGATTATCCAAACTTTCTTTGAGTGTGTCCACACCTAGCTTTGTTGCATGCTTCCAAAATTGCTCGTACTTGCTCTCACCTAAGGCATGGTCCTTGAAGTACTCAACATCCTTCAGAAGATCCACTGCTGGTGGCACATCCTGCAGCCTACCCAACTGGCGCATTATCCTAGAAGGACTGTATGGTGTAGTGCAATTGAACCCTAACATAACTAAAGGGAGCTGTGTCTGACAATCCAACAATATTATCTTTGGTCGAAGCCACAGATAAGTCCACAAAATGTTATCCCCGGTTCATGACTCAAGAAATTCAATCCAAGTGTTGACTCCCACGGGTAGCGAGAATTTATCCAAACGCAACCTGGAGTCCATGGCTTTCACTCGATTGGGAATACAACGATCTACCACGTCTGGTCTAACTAAAGAAGGCGCATGCAAATGCTCCATCATCCATAACTGCAATATCAGGTTACTGCCCTCAAAAAATCTCATTCCCCTCTTCACTTCGGTTAAAGCCTTATATATTTTTGTTAAGATCATGGGTATGAGAGTGAACCTTCCCTTTTGATTAATGCCCTTGTCATTTTGATTCTTATGAAATAGGGCCATCACCACAGATTGCAAACGGGTATTAATACGTCTTTCTTCTAGTGGAAACACTAAAATGCCTAACAAAGCGAGGGTGAAGACTTCAAGACGCTTTCTCTCCCACTTCTCCTTAGTCGTATGAAATTCATCCCAAAAGTAATCAAAACCTTCCGAGGGCCCGAATCTAGCGAACAAAAAATCTAAGGAAACCCAAGAATCACTTAAACAACCCAAACGCATACCCTTACTTTTTAAACCACAAGACTGCAAAAATCTCACGCCAGTATGATTTTGTGCTCGAATCATATCCTTCTCGATATAGGGCAAATGCAACAAACCGGATATTTCTGCCAAAGTAGGAGTCATTTCACATTCCCCAAACCTGAACACCAAACTACTTGGATCCCAAAAGGTCAACAAAGCCTCTATTAAATCTGGACGAGGGGTAACATGCAGAAGTTCCGTAAGATCACCTAATATTTTAATCAGTTTCTGCTGATCAACATAGTTAAACATTTCCCACCACTTGATTAGCTTTTTGGGCACCTTGACAACCATCAGAACTCTAGACTTGGTGGACAAATCCATCCTGTAATAACACATAAGATGTTATCTCAAAAATTCGACAGGAGTAGAAGATTCCCAACCCTTGGGATTTTTGATGCAAGCATATGTCGATGGGACAGACCACATTCATGACTCCAATTTACCGAACAGAAGTACTGAGCGAGATCAGTCTACTTGGCTAACAACTCTATATTATGGGGCGAGAGACCTAGGCTAATAATAAGACAAAGACCAACACAAAGATTATCGGACCTCCCGAGGGTTGCCTACGTATCCCAACCTGAGGGAAGGGAATCAGGTATGCGTAGTTCATCCAGATTGGACACTTAACTATTAAGTAATAAATTGACCCTAACTTAAGAGACAACCAAAAACAAACGAATGAAAACTTTTTGGATTTTCAACTAGATATTTCAACTAAGACTAACATCACCAATTATGAAAAATCTTTTTGGTATTTTATTTTTGACAAATAAGTAGAAAAGGCGAACAAAACCCTCTTTTTTTTTCATCATTTTTTGGTACTTTGAGAAGATAAATGCAAAACGTAAAAAAAAAATCTTTTTGAGTTTTAGATCGTGAAGAACAAAAGCCATAAAGAACTCTAAAATAAACTACGACACCCCTTTTGATTCATTATTTTCGACTCACTTTTTTTCTATATTTTTTTTTCTTTTTCTTTTTTGCCCACGTACCTTCTCCTAAATTTTTTTTTTCAAATCAGTCCGTCAAATGACCATGTTACCCTTAAAGACGCAACAGTTAGCATGTAGAGATGCTTTAGAGGTGAGTCTCCTACAAAGGGCCATGTGGGTCCCGCTAGGTCTCAGTATGATGCACATAAGCATGACCTAAAGGCTGACCTACGTTGTGGTTCACCAACAAAGCTGTTCGGGGGAGCGTATGGTCGATAGTGGCTGCTTTTCTTTGTACCTACTCCATAACACCGACGGCTCCCCCTAAAATAAGGGTGACTCAACTAGAGGTCGTGTACAACACGTGTACTACGGACTTGTTGCAGAAAGAAGGCCTGGGGGTAGACACATGATGCCAGATATAAAAGCGGTAACACATAGGATAAATACTGTAGACAAAGAGCACGAAAATGCACAACAGTGATAACAATAACGCAAACAATTATGATAAACAATGTTTATACACCCATAATGCCAAACAAAGTCGATGCGACTCCAAAAATAAGCTCAAATTCTGAAATGCTTATCCCCAGTAGAGTCGCCAGAGCTGTCACACCCTTTTTCATACTCCAAAGAATTACGTTTTAAGGGTTGAAAGGGTTTTAATTATTAAAGTGACAAAAGATGAAAATTTATTTCGAAAAAGGATTATTTTTAACAATCAAAACTCAGAGTCGCCACTTGGCATAAATCGGGTGTGCCAAGTCACCCATGGATATCCTTTTTCAAAATAGTTTTGACTCTTTAATACTGGTTTGCGAACAGAGATTCCGGCTAAGGAATTCTGTTGACCGAGGGGAAGGTCCTAGGCACCCCTCGATCCCGTGGTTTGACCACGGTCGCCTGGCAGAGCGTATCGACTAAATTGACACTACAAAGTACAAACCACACAAAAACATGTGAAACAATCAAACAAACAAACAAAAACAAAAGGGATCCAAAATATAGTGTCCAGTCAGAGTTATACAGTCCCGAAATAAAAATACTGAAATAACCTACACTAGTCCTAAACTATGCTTTACCTGATGCCTCGGGCCTTGATCACGAACATCCTTTGCATACAAAATTCTTTGGGACATTCCCCAGTGAGTAAATACAAATGATGTCGGGGCATTCCCCAGTTAAATAAATACACTTTTCAAATACGATAAACAACACATTCAACAAATATTCCAAGCATTCCAACAATTCAACAATTCTAAATTTTCCTACCCGAGCCTACTGTTTGCCTACCTGCTCGATGACATATCACGTTCAATATCAACAATGAATAAAAAAAATATTTATTTTTATCAACTTTTAATTCCCGTCTTCCCCAATTCTATTGTCAAACTAATTAGCCAATTCTTCGACTATCAAATCCAAAATCAACCACATATATACAACAAAGATTCAAATATGCTAAACCAACAAGTTATTCACACCCATAACAAACAACTAAAATTTCAAAAATAGAATAGAGAATGAGATGAGAAATGGACCTCAATGCCTTATTGATTAACTGATCTTTCTGAATAGAACCGCGTCCAACGGAACCTCAACATCGAACCTCAATAGCACTTGTTTTCATTGATAATAAAGAAATTCGGGATTGAAATCCTCAAACGGAGAACCTCGACGATGAACCAACTCGGTACCAAAATCCAAACTCGGAGTCGGATTCAAAACGCAGAAAAACCAAGAATTTTAAGCTAGCTGAGATAAGATGTGGATTCAAACAGAATTTTGGATCGAATTTTAAGAAGAAGGGAGACATTGGCGTGTTTTTCCGGTGGACCCGTGGCCGGTACTCCTCGAACGATGCCGTAATCAACTTAAACAGACAGAGTTCAGCTATCTTAGTAGCTAGTTTTGGATTTTTGACGTCAAGAGGGAAGAATTACGGGTCAACGATACCTTAATCCAATGAACAGTGATTGATTCCGGCGAAACAGTCGCCGGAAAACTTGAGGTCGGACAAATTTTGTTCGCCTCTCCTCAGGTTCCCTTCGTCTTGATTGATTTCAGATCGGCTTCTCTCTTTCTGTTCTCTCTCTCGCTATTTTCACTGTTTTGCTCCCATTCCCGTGTGCGTGTGTGTGCTTGAGCGTGTGTAGTGCATTTCCCGGTGACCCTCTCCTTTTCCGGTGAGGTTTTTGTATATATGATCAATTGAGAACTAGTGAGTGTTAATGGTTGTGTGTGCGTATTCTGTGTGTATGTTCTTAATTGTCCAAATGGGGAATTTCAGTGAGTGTCTTTTATGAGGATGTGAGGAGTGTGTGTGAATCATGAAGAAGAAAAGGAAAAAAAATGGAATTCTGTGGAAAAAAAATGGATCCCTAATGATTTCCATTTTTGTTGTATATATGCCTATGGAATTGTGTGGTTGTAGGGTAGGGTAGGTGGGGTAGTGAGGTGAGGGTAGGGGTAGAGGTAGGGTGTGATATGGTTTATTTTGATTGGGTAGGTTGTTAGGATAAGATAAAATTAGTTGGGGGATTGTTATTTTTGTCATTTTCTGGAGGAATTATCACATGGGTGAGGGTACACGGTAGGATAAGGTAAAAATGGGTAAAAACGATATCGGGGAGGGACGAAATTAGGTGTCTACATGACTCAGTCTGCAAAATCTCTACTACATGCAAAAACCCAACTGTCTGAAAACTGGGACAAGACCCCCAGTAGACCAAAACATACTAATGATAAATGACTGAAGTATCTAGGCCTTCTGAAACATAGAAGGCTCACCATGGGATTCTGCACTTCTGCCTGGAGAAAATCTACTGCTTATCGGAACCCCTATATTGAGCCTTAGAACCTGGAAGGGAGGGGTCTACAGATGTACTGGTACGCAAAGAAATTCAAAATAAAGCTTGTTTACAAATAAAATAGTTGAGAGCTAACCATAAACATCATGAAAGATATAATTTCAAAACACATGGGCATTTTTGAAAACATCAAACCTTTCTGTCAATGCAATTCTATTTTTTGTATTACTTCTGATTCAGGTGACACTCCCCTACAAATCTGATATTCCACGGGCTGTATGAAATCCGCCATTGACTTGGAGGGGAAGCCCCCAACCCAAGTGTGCCGCAAGGGTTGGAGTGTTTGAGTCTGATACGCCACAGGGCACTAGGCCAGCGTAAAATAATATACTCGGATCGGCAAATCACGATTTTGGGGTAATGAGTTGTCTGAACTCGTGCCTTCTTTGGGGAATCACCTAAGCTCTCTTTATGCCCAATTTTAGCCTGTTCTGAAATATGCATCATTCTAGTTTCAAAATCTGAAAATCTGATTTCAAACATGCATTCTATTCTGTTCTGAATTAACATGGCATTATTTGTATTGGTGTCGTCACACCAAGACTTGCAAGTTCTATTTCGGAGCCATAATGCATCATGCATGATTCTTTCATCAAAAACTCAATTCAGACCACCCAAACAAGCAAATAGTATAAGATATTTCATGTTCCGAAAGCACAAGTCAAAACTATGCAAGGATTATCATTCTTTCAATAACAATGTGGTGGTCCTGAAATCTTTGTCAAACCATGCAACTCTTTCCATTAGATATTTATATTCAATATTTATCAATACAAACAACCCTCTCTTTTGATTCAAAAATTATATTCATGTCATAGTATAAATCAATACATTTCGTATCATGTTTTTCAAGATGCATTTCAAAACAATGCATATCATATGAAAAATGGGATAAATCATATCAAAAGAGGGATTTCATGTGAGTCATGCTCTCAATTCAAACATCACATTAAAACACATACATACATATACATAGGATTTCGAATCACTTCGGGGGAAGGCCTAAAGACCAAACAATATTAATTAAAGCTTCTAAAACATGCTAGTAATGGTAAAATTCAAACCCTTTCCGTAAAATCATGATTTCTAAATCTTTAGCATGAATTAAAGAAGTTTTCTTTGCCCATAAATTTTTTAGGAAAACCCCACGTACCTTAATTTATGACTCTTGAATGAACTCGTGCTTTAGGGATGCTATTCGAACAATTGATGGGTGCTTCTTGTAGCCTTCGCAATGGGGATTCCGAATCTCGAAGAATTATTAAAAACCCACGGTGAAATCTTAAGATATTTTGATCTTTGGGTTGAAACCCTAAGAAGTGTTCTTGGTGATTTTGAGAGATAATGACCTTATTTTGGTGTTTGGGGGATTTAATCCCATGTTATGGCTGAATAGAGGGGTGGAAAATACCACTTTTGCTCTTAAAAACGCGAAAACAGAACCTGGAAATTGGGTGCGTGCCACAGAGCGTGCGTCACACGCTAATCGCGGGATGCTACTATCTCAGTCACGAAAATGGCCATAAATTTTTGCTCGGGTATTAGATTTTGACGAAATTGGTATTGTTGGAAAGATAATTCAAAGAGCTTTCATTTGATATATAGTATGCCCTCTAATTCGATATATACAAAGAGTTATGGTTGATTGAAGTTGACCCAAGTTTCAACGCTCACTCAAACTCGAACGATAGGAAAGCTTTCAACTCGTCCTTGAGTTAGGGGACCTCTATGATCTCAATTCATGCTCAAATAGATTCCCACACTACATAATTGATTAACATGCCAAATTTGTATAGGATTTATGGCTTTTGGATCATCTACGCATAGAAATGACTGTTTTCGTTCTAGCCCGAAATGCGGGGTGTTACAATAAAAGATTGAAAAAAACGGTATTGTTCAGACTCGAATGCACGCTGAATGAGAAATTCTGCACCCCTTCACTAGTGACCCAAGCTTTATCCTTGTATCAAGGGGGTTCAGTACTTAACATACATACGGTAAAACAAAATTTTGATCGTATATACATAGTGTAAGTTGTAATTTTCCAACGAAGGAGGTTCGGATGAACCCCCTGGATTGCATGTAGATCCGCCTGTGGTTGAGGGTTACGAATCACAATGGAGGTTAATATATTCTTGATCCAATTTGCGGAAACTGACAATCCATTTTGTCTACTGAGTTCTGGATAGATTATTTACACATATTAAATAATTTATTTAGCACAAATGCAGCACATGAGCTAAAGCTTCCTTTTTGCCTACTGAGTTATGGATAGACTATTAAACACAAATGCAGCGCATGAGCTAAAGCTACTAAGTTCTGACAAACCTGTACCTATAACAATGGCTATGCGCCTACGCCTTTGCTTCTAGTCCACGTGTAGCTGTATTTCAGGGTCCCTTGTTTGGTCGTGGATTCGAGCAATCGCAACAACAGTCAGATACACTTGTTGCATTGTTGGCCTTTGATCAGGAATGAACTTCATGCAGTTACTTGCAAGTTCAAGTAGCATCATCATCATATCATCAAATCCCTGGCCTAACAGTAGTTCATCCACATCAAGAGGACTTGCAAAAGAGTTTCGACAAAGATTTTTACTTAAAAAGCTCAATTGGTAAGATTCCTTCCTCGTTAAAAGCTCGAGAAGCACAACCCCGAATTGATAGACATCTTTCTTGTATGTTGTAAAGTCTAAAGACTCGACTATTGGAAGTAGACTCAAGTTCGAATCTATGTCATTTGTTTTTGCAAGTGTTGCCTCCCAAAAATTGGACAGCTTGGGATCGAAATTTTCATCGAGCAAGATACATTGTGAGCTTATGTTACTATGCACAACATGGAAATTTCCACCGTCATGAAGCCAAGCCAAGGCTTTCGCGACGCCAACAATAATTTTAACCCT
>NW_025852633.1:6821-12648 GCF_002878395.1 Capsicum annuum | reverse complement strand
GTTTGGAAAAAAAATAAAAATTGTTGTGGTTCTTGTGGATGTAAAGGGCATAATAGGCGTTCATGTAGGAAATACAACAAATGATAAGTTGGTTGATGTATTTAGATAATAAACACTTGCAGAACTTTTTTCTTTGATGAAAATATATAAGAATTTTTATTTGAAAAAAATGTTTGATGTTATTGAAGTTGTTATTAATATGTTGAAAATTTTTTATTTTTTTAAGCTGAATTAAATAAGAATATATTGTAAAATTATTCCATATAACATCTTTGATTTATACATTTTTTTATAGCTACACATAGTAATATGTAATTTGTATATATTATAATTTATAGAATTGCATATATATCGACATAAATACAAAAAATATATATTTGTATTTGCATTTTTGTACATATATATAACGGTAAATACAAAGTATTTGTTAGTATTGCATATTTTTTTTTCAAGATAAGAATATACATATGTATATATATATATGCATAATGCATATATATAAATGTAATGTATGTATTTAGTGTGTAAAATACATATATACAAATATACAAATCAATAACTATGTAAAATACATATATACATAAGCGTGAAGCATAAATACATATATAAATATGTGATAAATACATATATACATTTTCCTGTATCTTAAAATACATACTATTTATTATATATGTATATATATGTATATATGCATAATATTTAAAAAATGTTTTGTTAACTAAAAATACATATGAATGTTAAAAGTACAATTGTTCACTGGAATAAGCATATATATGTTAAAAATAAATATGTTCACTGAAAAAAGCTTATGTGTTATTACAAATATACACATACATTATTACATATGAAAAGCTGCAGAAAAAAATTTATAAAGACATATACTAACCATGAAAAATAAAAGATTAAACGATTAAACAATTAAACATAAAAAACTTAACATAATAGCTAAGGAACATTAAAATACCATCTTTGACCATTAAAGTAAAATATGAATCCCAGAAATATTTCAAAAAATAATATTTATCCACCTAAATTTAACTGTTGTTAACTTCAACAAAATAAAATACAAATCAAATGTCATGCACTTCTATGCCTTCTGTTAATTCAATTTCTCGAAGAAGCTTCATTGATGCTTCATCATCACTTTGTGCCTCCGCTTCTGCCTTCCTAGTAGCATAATCCCACAACAGTGAAACGTATCTTATGCGAATAAGATCTGAGTCAAAATCAACAGATGAAACACCTTCACCAAAAGTAAAGCACTCGACATACGTAACCATATATAAGCCACAGTCTCTGCAAATACATAAATTAATAAGTAAGTAGTTGTTACAAGTTTAATGCATATGTATATATACAAGTAATATGTATACTCGTTACTTACAAGCTGCCACTTGGTTGTTGAGGCACATTCTCTACAACTGAAACACCAAATGGATCTATCTTCTCATTCAATTTGTAATTAGGATGATTGTCAATGTCAATACCCTTATTCTCGTAGAATTTACATGTAACGAGACATATAGGTATAACCTTCGCCAACTTTTCAATTTCGCTAAGCACCACAGCATCATGACCAGCAGCTGACAAAGAATCATATATATATATGCATTTATGATTGAAAGATATAACTGCAAGAACCCAATGATGTTTGGTCTTTATGTGAACAGAAATGAAGATATGATCAACCGTATGCCATGGCACTATAGCATGCATGCGGAATCCGCTTATGTACCCATGCAGATGGTATTCCTTTCCACCATCATTAAGAGAGGCATCATCCACTTTATACACATAAAAAAATCTTCTAACAATGTTTATGAAATTGCAGTCTACAGTGATGAACGTATATGAGCTATTGAAATCATACTTGGACTTCTTTTGCAGATAGTAGAAGCATACATCAATTTGTTGCATTAAAAATTAATTTCATAGTTAATAGTAAATAAAAAAATCAAGACTCAAATAATCCAACACTACTTATGTAAATATGATGTACTTATCAGTGAACATGTAACATACTTCATATGTATATATAAATACACATTTCCAACTATAACAATATAAGCAGTTACAAATATTCATATGTAACACAGGACTAATATTTATTCCAATATACAACTCATCAACCTAATAATACATCCCTTACCTCATCTGACCTTGTCTGGCTAGGAGTACCCATAACGTAGAATCAATTCTTGTCTTCAACAGATAAAATTCCAAAACTGATAAGTGGTATTTTTGTCTTGCCCTTCAAATAATGTTCTTCTTTGCTGTTTCTATTTATTCATTATACATATTAGTAGATCATTTATATAATCTTAAATTACAAAATATAGTACAAATAAGTTGTAACCTATATACCTCTTCGAATGATATTTAAGAAGATCCAATGAAAGCCACGTCATGAACTTGTTGGTGATCTTGGTGTCTTCTATATCATTGACTGGATGAAATATGAAGGGATGTTTCTGATCGAATGTTCTCCATTTCACTTCTGTGCAGAAACAAAAGTTCAATTACTGTCACATATGTAATTATGAAATACATATTAACAAATGTATTTGTTACTATAGACACGCAATTTTGTCCCTCTGAAAGATTAATTTTTACCTTTTTACCTTATCTTATCGTGTACCCTTAACCATGTAATTACCCCCCATAAAATGACAAAAATAACAACCCCTAACAATTTTTATCTTATCCTAATAAATTCTATCCCATCCTAACCACCCCTACCCCACCTCACCACTACCCTACCCAACCCCCCACGCCTTTACACATTTTTGGACACTATAACAGAATTGGGTACCTTTTGGCATTGGGAGAATTATATACACTACACAAAGAAAGGAACCTTCAAAAAAGGACAAAAAGGGAGGGACCTACTTGAGATATTCCATTTTTCCAAATTCATATAGGGAATAATAGACCAGTACATGGGATTCTCTCAATAATATACAGAGAACACAATACTCTCACAGGATTTTTTTTCACTAACCTCACGCCATAGACATACACATAGGCCTCTCCCAATCTCAATTCCCACTCACCTCATCATATACATTAACAATACATAAACCATACAGATCCCTCATCACTTAGGTAATATATATCCACATCACACACACAGAGAAGAGAGATTGAGAGTAAGAGGTCAAGAAGAGAACAGACTAGAGAAATTATCAAAACAGAAGATAAAAACTCAAAAATGGATTAGAAATGGGAAGGGAATGATCTGACAATGAGCAGTTTTTGATTAGGTCTGGCCGGAAATTTTAAGTTTTATCAAAAAATGCGAAAAGCTGGTTCGTTTGGTATTCATTGTTGGTTTGGGGATTTACATTTCAGTTCATCTTAACTCGTTCGTTGAGTTCAGTTTTGGGTTTTAATTCCACAATACTGAGTTGGATTATTGATCGGATTGAGGTTCCTTGTTCGAGGTTTTCAGTTTCGGATTTCTCTATTATCAATGAAAACGAGTTCCATTGAGGTCCACTCCTTTAACCTGCTCTCTTTTTCTTTATTTTGGTTGTTTAAATTGACTATGACTATGTGTTTGTCTAGTATGATTGTTGGATGTTTGCTGATGTTGTTGATGTTATGATCATGTGCTTGATGATATGATTTCGAGGGTATGAGGAACAGATTTTTTAGTTTTAATTGTGCTATTGATAGGAAAGAATTTGGGGCGCGAATTGAAAAATTGCTAAAATGGATTAGGATTGATTTTGATTTATTGTTGTTTTGATTCATTGACGCTATCGATCGGGATAGTGCCATGATAGGTCGAGTTGGGTAGGCAAAAGGTAGGTTGGCCGGGTAAAGTTTACTGTGATTTTTTGAACGTGTGAATATTTGTTGAATGGTTCTTTCTATTTTATCGCATTAAAAATGTATTCATTTGGCCGGAGAATGCCCCGAGAGATTTGTATTGATTGATCCGAGAAATGCCCCGAAGTATCATGTACTTGAAGACGGTGCACGATCAAGGCCCGGAACATCAGGTGGAGAAAGGAATGGAGCATAGTTAGGATTAGTTTAGAACAAGACAGGTTTATATTTTCGCATTTTTCATTTTTTCGGGATTGTATAATTGGACTGGACTTTAAATTTTGGATTGTTTTGTCTTGTTTATTTGATTGATTGTTTTTGCTTGTTTTGTGTGGTTTATACATTCGTAGTGTCAAAATAGTCGATACACTCTACCAAGTGACCGTGGTCAAACCACGGGATCGAGGGGTGCCTAACACCTTCCCCTCGGTCAACAGAATTCCTTAACTGGAATCTCTGTTCGCAAACCAGTTTCAAGAGTCAAATCATTTTTTGAAAAGGATTTTCCAAGGTGACTTAGCACACCTGATTCATGCCAAGTGGCGACTCTGAGTTTTGAACATAAAAGTCCTTTTCGAAACAAATCTTCACTTTTGTCACTTTAATAATAAAAACCCTTTCAAACCTTAAAATCGAATCTTTTGGATGTTGAAAAAGGGGTGTGACAGCTCTGGCGACTCTGTTAGGGAACTTATTCAGAATTCGAGCTTATTTTGGAGTCGTATTGGCTTTGTTTGGCACTATAGGTGTATAAATATTTTTTTTGTGTGTTGTTTTGCGTTATTGTTTTATCATTATGGAATGTTTTCGTGCTCTTTGTGTACAGTATTTATCCTATGTGTTACCGCTTTTATATCTGGCATCATGTGTCTACCCCCCGGCCTTCTTTCTGTAATAAATCTGTAGTACACGTGTTGTACACGAACTCTAGTTAAGTCACCCTTATTTTAGGGGGAGAGCCGTCGGTGTTATGGAGTAGGTGGAAAGCTATCGCAGCCACTATCGACCATACGCTCCCCCGAACAGCCTTGTTAGTGAACCCCAACGTAGGTCAGCCTTTAGGTCATGCTTATGTGCATCATATTGAGACCTAGCGTGGCCCACTTGGTCCTTTGTAGGAGACTCACCTCTAAAGCATCCCTACGTGCTAAATGTTGCATCTTTGAGGATAACGTGGTCATTTGACGGACTGATTTGGGAAAAACATGTGTTAGAAGTAAAATGTGTGGGTAATGAAAAAAATAAGAAAAAAAAAGAGTTTCGTAGTTTTTAGAGCTTTTTATGGCTTTTATTTTTCACAATTCCAAAATTCAAAAGGACTTTTTTACCTTTCGCACTCATTTTCTCAAAAACATCAAAAAGATTTTCCTTTGTCTCGTTTAGCATGCATTCACAATTCGAAAACTTCAAAAAGATTTTTCATTCATAGGAGTTTTTATAAAAGAAAAATTCAAAAAAAAAATGTTAGAAATTTTTTACATTTCGTATAACGAAAATACCAAAAAGATTTTTCTTTCATAGTTGTTGATGTCATTTTTCTGTGAAGTATCAAAATGAAAACTCAAAAGATTTTACTAACATGGTTCATCATTTGTCTTTGGTCGTGTCTCTTAAGTCAGGGTCTAGACTGTTATTTAATCATTAATTGTCTAATCTGGACAAACTACGCACCCCTGATTCTCCTCTTTCGGGAGTGAGATATGTAGGCAACCTATTGTTGGTTCGGGGATCTTATTTAAAAAATCCAAAAATATTTCTTCACTCTCCATTTAGAGTAGGCGTTTCATATACGTCTTTAAAACAAAACTACAAAAATATTTTCCTTTAATAGGTTCAAGTTTCATTTTCACATGAAATTCAAAAATCGAAAACCCAAAAAGATTTTTCTTTGGTTATCACAGGTTTCATTTTGTATAGAGATTTAAACTTAAAAAAAATGCAAAAAGATTTTTGCCAATTCTTTTGACACTTTGTTTCAAGAAAGAAAAAAGAG
>NW_025852633.1:0-6721 GCF_002878395.1 Capsicum annuum | reverse complement strand
ATCTTATTTAAAAAATCCAAAAATATTTCTTCACTCTCCATTTAGAGTAGGCGTTTCATATACGTCTTTAAAACAAAACTACAAAAATATTTTCCTTTAATAGGTTCAAGTTTCATTTTCACATGAAATTCAAAAATCGAAAACCCAAAAAGATTTTTCTTTGGTAATCACAGGTTTCATTTTGTATAGAGATTTAAACCTAAAAAAAAAAATGCAAAAAGATTTTCGTCAATTCTTTTGACACTTTGTTTCAAGAAATAAAAAAGAGTTTAATTGGCTATTTTGACAAATCTTCACGAATTACGCACACCTGATTCTTTCCTTTCGGGGGTGAGATACGTAGGCACCCTTCTAGGGTTCGGTGATTTTTTTCAAGAAAAAAAGAAGAAGAAGAGGTTTTGAAAAATCATTGAACTCTAACGCATTTGCTATCTCTTGATTAGTTAGTTTAAGGTGGTTGGTTTGTGGCATTTTGGCTGGTCCTCCATAATGCTTCAAGTCACAGAGAAAGTTATGGCCAACAAGGATACCGAGTTTGTTGTCACTAATCAGATGGGGAGTTTGGGGAATGAGAATGTAGGAGCTAATAAAGAGATTTGGAAATTGAGGCAGCAAATGATAGAAATGCATCGAACTTGGGCTAATGGGTTGCCGCCTCCTCCATTTCCCGCAGATAATCTGGAATATCTTTCTAGTTTGCCTCCAGTGTCACATGCACAATTTCTTATTTTGGTCGACAGGCCATAACATGCATCAGGACCTACTCCTGGGCAACAGTATCGAAACACTTCCAATATTCATTTCCTCACTCCTCAATAAAAAATTACCACATGCTCGGCTTCGCCTGCTATTTATACTTTTGCAGCCCCACTCCCGTCTGAAGCTCCTGCTTTTAATGTCAATCCAACGGTTGTGATTCCTCACTCTATAAGCGACCCTGTATTGAATATTTTTAGTGATCAGCATTACGCTCCCGAGCCCACATTTAAGTCGACTGGTCCTTACGATTGCCCTCAACCACCTGAATTTCCTCCTAACACTGAGAAGCCTGTTATGACACAAGAACAAGAGGAAATGGCCAGAAAATTAAGAAGTTTGGAACTAACTATGAAAAACTTGCAAGGACTTGGGGTTACAAAAGTATCTCATATAAAGATCTGTGCATGTTTGTAGGTGTACATCTTCCTCTTGATTTTAAAATGCCGAAGTTTGAGAAGTATGATGGACATGGCGATCCTGTAGCATATTTGAGACGCTATTACAACTAGCTAAGGGGTGCTGGAGGGAAGAAAGAATTACTCATGGCATATTTTGATGAGAGTCTTTCAGGTCTAGCTTTAGAATAGTTTGTTGACCAAGACATCGACAAGTGGAATAGCTGGGATGACCTGGCTAATGATTTCGTACAACAATTTCAATACAATATGGAGTTGATTCCTGATGAGAAATCCTTAACTAATATGGAGAAAAAGAGTACTGAAACTTTCAGAGAGTATGCGATTAGATGGCGTGGCAAGCTGCTAGGGTGAAACTACCAATGAAAGAAAGTAAGATAGTGGAGGCATTTATTCAAGCGCAGGATGAAACATATTATCAACACTTGTTACCTTCATTAGGCAAGCCATTTATTGAGGTCCTCAAAATGGGGGAGATGATAGAGGATGGAATTAAGACCGATCGCATTGTGAGTTTTACAATATTGAAAGTGACTACTCAAGCAATTCAAAAAGGTTCGGGAAGTGTGGGAGGAAATAAGAATGAGGAAAATGCATCTGCCATTGCAGTTGGACAACAGGCATGGGCAAGAGGACCACACCATCGTTACCCACGGGCTCAAACCCAAGTTTATGCCCAAGCTCCATAGAATCTTTACCAAAATCCATTATATCCCATTCCCCCACCTCCATATTAAGTGTATAATGTGCAACATTATGTTCAACCTCCATCTTACCCACACTGGCATGCGCCAACTCTGCCGAGTCATCCTCCAACTCCACATACATATTGAAGCCCTTCTAGGCCTAGTTTTCAATTTAAGCCAAATAATGAAATGAGACAGAAGTCGAGGGATAGCTTCACACCTATTGGAGAGTCGTATGCAAGTTTATTCCAAAGATTGGTACAGCAGAGCATGATCACTCCTCTCCTTGAGTATACTCCTGACCTACATTTAAGAAGTTTTGATCCTAATGTACGATGTACATATCATTCTAATGTTCAGGGTCACAGTATTGAAGATTGTCGTGCTTTGAAAAGAGAAATTAAAAAGACGATTCAAGGTAAATCAATCATGGTGCAGAACATTGACAGTGAGAGAAGCTCTAGTCATGCTAATATGGAAACCAGTGGCTAAGATGTCAGGCTGAGCAATTGAGAAGTCACCCCTCTCCTTACTAGGAAGGGGTTTTGTAGCTTATTTTGTTTTATTTTCTGTTCTCTGAATTATTTCAGGGTTGTATTTCGGGATCTATCTTGTTTTGTCATTTTGTTGTTTATGTTCAAACCTTTCTATCTTTTGTTTCGACTAAATGAAGTTTCTCATTTTCCTTTGTGTTTTAAATATGTGTTGTTTGTTTGTTTTCTTTACATAGTATATTTTGTGTTGACTCTAGTGATATGACATGCTAGTGAAATTTTCAGCCAGATCTTAAAATCCAGTTTAAGCTTAAACATTGAATTAGAGGGTTAAAGTTAGAAAAAGAGAGCATATGAGAAAATAGATAGAGTGCTGAGACATTTGGTGATAAGTTAAGGCAATTATTTTGAGAATCACCAGAACAACTTGGTCATCGATCGAAAGGCAAGTCCTAATTAGGTCAAATAGTGGACATGTGATCCCTATATCAAGAGAAAAAAGAAGATAAGCAGCTCCACGAAAGCATGAGCCATTTGATGTGAGGAATGTACAACAAAGGTAGAGTTTACATAAGAAGTAGTGACACACAGACTCAATCTGCTTAAAAAGATGTCGCAAATGATCTTCATCTCTCACTTCCAATTGCATATTATGTACTTGCATTATTAACGATTGATATGATAAAGGCATTTTATTCTGCTATCCAAATATTGTGCCATCCTTTGTTTACCCCATTTGAGCCTTAGTGTCATTTTCTTTCATACCCTTCTTTTGGAATCAAGATAGAGTAAGCAAAGTTCAAAGAATAGTGTCGAGTAAAAAGATAAAGTCAAAAAGTTACAAAAAAGAGACAAAAATGTTTCCAAAAAAAAAAGAGTGTCAAGAAAAATAGAGTTAGAAAAAAAGATTCGCAAAGTGAAAAGAGCGAATAAAAGAAAAAAAAAGAAAAATCAGATCAAAGCAAAAGAACAAGCTGACAGAACTACGCATGACCTGATTCTCCTCTCTAGGGGGTAAGATACGTAGGCTGCCCTACTAAAGGCTCAGTCCAACCAAATAAATAATTTAGCATCACTCAGTCAAAAGAAACTGGGGCATGAGTTAATCCTTATTGTTTGAGTCGATTCCAAAAGCTGTAAGTCCCACCCCACTTTAAGTGTCGTTTGGGCCCCATGCCATCCTTTCTTTCTAGCCCTATCCAAAAGCTAAGTTACAACCAAAGAAAGACCTCCAGATCAATCTTTGAGAATGTTAAGGCTAAGCTCGCAATTGATGTGATGACACATTTTAGGAACTACTCATTTTTATCAGCATAAGAAATCAGGAGAGAAATAAAAATGAGAGTCTTATCGATGAAAACCCTCATGGGCACCATAAGGCGATGGTAACACTGTAATAATAACAAAGCCAGATAGAGATACTGTTCGTTCTGAATTGATTCAGATGGCGAGGACCCACGGAAAATGAGAGTCATTGGTGAAAACCCTCACGGGCACCATAAGGCGATGGTGAGTTGAGAGAAAAATGAGAGAGGCTTGTTGGCAAAAATCCTTCAATGTGCCACTAGCCGAATGAGCTCTTCGAATGCAATGGGTTCAAGCAAGTAACTTAGTTTTAGTGTCATTCACTCAACAACAATTGGTAGAAAGTTTGATGGAAAGATCAGGCAGCTTGATCCAAAATGCATGGCATAATCATTAGAGTTGACTATCATTTCTAGATAGATTTTTCATTTTTTTATTTCAAAGAGGGATATTCATTGTCTTTTCTTTCGTCTCTTTATATTTATTTTATTTTCTTTAGTCAGTTGTCCAAATAAAATCATTGTCATTTTTTTTTCTTGTCTTTGAGTCAAGTCCATGTCAAAACAAGGGAGAAAAGATCTCAAAACATGGCTACCAGTTTCTTCAATTGCACAAAGCAAGACAAAATGCTAACACATGAAAGAGACATGATTGTGAGCCAAAATAAGACAGGCAAAAAGTTTTGTCAACCGACAAGTCTGGGAACTCATGAAAAGACCAAGGTTCAAAGGGCTTATCTAAGAAGCATGACAAAGCAGAGATACTATATCTGTTTCAAAGTCATGTTTAGTAATCTGAGTTCGGATCAATGATGCAGCGAGTCAATGACATATGATAATGGTTGAAAGCAAGGTTAATGTGACGGGGGCAAGAGCGATTGCCACGAAAGTCAAAGCCACAAATCGGCCACCATGTAATTAAACTAACAAGTTTTCTTTGTATGAAACAGGAACACATGTTACCTTCAAATCTAAGATTTCAAAGCCTAAACATCAAAAGTTGCAATGCCTCACTTCCACAAATGCAGGAGACGCACTTCCTTGTTTAGTTAATTCAAGCAACATTTGTAAGGAGATTCACTTTCTTGTTTAGGCAATTCAAGTTACATTTATGAGGAGATGCACTTCCTTGTTTGGGTAATTCAAGTGATATTTGTAAGGAGATGCGCTTTCTTGTCTTGGTAATTCAAGCACCATTTGTAAGGAGACGCACTTCCTTGTTCGGGTAATTCAAGAAATACTTGTTAGGAGACACACTTCTTTGTTTGGACAATTCAAGTAACATTTGTTAGGAGACGCACTTTCTTGTTTGGGTAATTCAAGCAACACTTGTAAAGAGACGGACTTCCTTGTTTGGTAATTCAAGCAACATTTGTAAGGAGACGCACTTTCTTGTTTGGTAATTCAAGCGGTATTTGTAAGGAGACGCACTTCCTTGTTTGGGCAGTTCGAGCAACATTGGTAAGGAGATGCACTTTCTTATTTTAATAATTCAAGAAACATTGGTAAGGAGACACACTTCCTTATTTTGGTAATTCAAGAGGCATTAGTAAGGAGATGCACTTCCTTGTTTTAATAATTCAAGAAATATTGGTAAGGAAATGCACTCCCTTGATTGGGTAATTCGAATTTTGCTTTTTAGGTGATGCAACTCCTAGCTTAAATTTTGATTCCTATAAGATGTACCTTTTAGCCCGGTCATCTCCCTTGATTTCTATAAGACGTACCTTTTAGTCGAGTCATCCCCCTTAACCCCTAGAAGACGTACCTTTTAGTTGAGTCATCCCCCTTGATTCCTATAAGACTTACCTTTTAGTCGAGTCATTCCTCTTGATTCCTAGAAGACGTACCTTTTAGTCGAATCATCCCCCATGATTCCTATAAGATGTACCTTTTAGTTGAGTCATCTCCTTTGATTCCTATAAGACGCACCTTTTAGTTGAGTCATCCCCCTTGATTCCTAGAAGATGTACCTTTTAGTTGAGTCATCCCCCTTGATTCCTATAAGACGTACCTTTTAGTCGAGTCATTCCCCTTGACCCCTAGAAGACGTACCTTTTAGTCGAGTCATTCTCCTTAGTTCCTATAATGATGTGACTTTCACAAAAGTCCTTTGATCATAAATTGCGGCAAAATTTAATTCTTGTGTTGGAACTTCACTTTTCTGGAAAATGAAACCTCTTTATAATAATCTTTATTTGGGATAATTTTCTTTTTAGTTTTAATGTGATTTCAGGAGCCAGCCTGAAGAATAGAGTGAGGAATTACAAGTCAGGAGCCCTCCTGAAGAACAGGGTAATGAAATGGCAAGTCAGGAGACCGCCCGAAGCACAGGGCGAATAAATGAAAAGTTAAGTAATAAGGTGAAGCAATTGAAAACCAGGCAACTAGTGATGAAATTGCAAGTCAGGAGCCTGCTTGAAGAATAGGGTGATGAAACTTAAGTCAGGAGTCCAACAGAAGATGTATAGATAGGATTTTTATAATGTCATTTATGCTTTAACTTGTAATTTTTATTTTGATGTAATGACAGAGCCGTGGACCGAAAACTCTATGGAACCTTACTCAACTCTCCAACTCGATATAGCCCTTCTCCTTCTTTTGGAAGTACTTGTGATAGGTATTTTTCATAACTTGGGTAGGAATGATGTCCTAAGTCAAGACCTGGTTTCCCTCCTTCCTTTTTCTCCATGCTTTCAAATAAAGGTCAGGACAAAATTCTGTCTCGTTGTCTACTTCTTTGTCTAAAAACACTGTGTGTTTACATTCAAAGGGGTCATGATGTAGACACGTAATTTTGTCCCTCCGAAAGATTAATTTTCATATTTTTACCTTATCCTATCGTGTACCCTCAACCATATAATTACCCCCCCATAAAATGACAAAAATAACAACCCCTAACAATTTTTATCTTATCCTAACAAATTCTATCCCATCCTAACCACCCCTACCCCACCTCACCACTACCCTACCCAACCCCCCTACGCCTTTACACATTTTTGGACACCATAACAGAATTGGGTACCTTTTGGCATTGGGAGAATTATATACACTGCACATAG
>NW_025852632.1:0-2969 GCF_002878395.1 Capsicum annuum | reverse complement strand
AAAAAAAAAAAAGGCTAAAATCTATACAATAATTCTATACAACAATTTTACGTAAAAATTTAATATCTTGTCTTCTATTATTACTCCGTTGATATCTTCTCATTGTCGTATCTGTTGTTTTTCCATATCTGCTTGTGGTAGTTTTTTTGAATTTGAATAAATCATCTGATGGTCTCTCGAATAATAGCTCCATATTGGGTTTCCATTGGTATAATTATTTGCTAATTCTTGAATAATTGTAGCTAGTCCAATGAGTCGTTTATTTGCATAGAAATCAGGTATCTCAATTCTGGGTATCTCTGGCTGCTGCGTAATATCTTCCGGTATGATCATATCACTGGTTAGTCCTATTTTTACAACTTGTATAACTGGTTTTATTTCATCGTATAATATCTCTGCTGGTGCTGTATAACACTTTATATAAAATAGATTTCCTTTTGTTATCCTTTTATAGGTGGTGAATATTTTATGTAATTCTTCCATAGCTGTTAATTCTTCTCCGTCTTGGGTGTATATGGTATTTAATAATCCATAGTCAAAACAAGTTTTCACTAGGCTTGGGTTGGTTTTGGGTAGTGCAATTAGCTTGTGGTAACCTTGTAATTTTTGGGTTATGTAATTTGTGTTTGGTTCTTTGATATTTGTAGCTCTGGGTTAAGGTTTAGGAAAGTTTGTACTCTATAGATATTTTCTATGTATTTTTGGGTTGTATAGTTGTAAACTTTTTATCTTGGTTCAGACTATCTCGGTATGTGGTAATTTGTGGGGGTATGAACAAGGGGTCTTTTTGGGTTTTTGGTATAAATGGTTTCTCAAATATCTTATTCATATTCATGTTCTGATATCTTTGTCTACTAACTCCTTTGCTTGTACCTGCAGAAGTAGATTGATAAACGTTATGGGTTTTATGGAGTGTCCCATCGTCTCCTTCTAGCTCTGGAACTTTAATGTCTTCCGATCGACATAGCTCTGCACACTGCTGAGTTAGCTGATTTGTAGCTATAGACTTCAGTTTATCTTCCTTAGTCTTTAGCTTTTCTATCTCATTACCCATACTGTCCACTTTCATTGAAAGCGTAGTTAAGGTGTCGAGTATTTTTTCTAGAGTATCTTCTTCTATTATTTCAGTCTGTGTAGCTTAATCTGCAATAACATTTTTGTTAGTACTAATTACTTCAATTATAAATGTGAAATTTAATATATTCAAGACTAGTCTCCGAATCTCTTTTGTTGTAACTGAATTTTGTAATTTCTTTGTTAACCACCAGCGTACCTATGTATTATCTGTTCGTACAATAAATTTGTTATATACAATATATGGCTCAAATGCTAACAAACATTTATATAATGAACATAATTCTTTCCTATTTATCTCTCATTTTATTTCTGTTTCATTGAACGTACCTGAGTAGTATCTACAATGGTGTTCTAATTTTTCTGCTTCATATCGATATTTAAGTACTCCTCCATAACTATATTCACTAGCATCTTCTTCTACTATATATATAAATTTTCTATTTTCATCTGGAAAATTGTAATTTTGGTAATTCTTTACAAAGTAATTTTATTTTTTGAACTTGTTTTTTATCTTCTTCATTATAGTTATATTCTACATCCTTTTTTAATTTTTTCTGTAGTGGTTTTAAAGTTTCTGCTAATTTTGGAATATATTCCCTTACTTGGTTTACTAATCCTAAAAATGATTGTAATTTCTTTTTCGTATCTAATTCTTCTTTCGATTTTATTATTTTTTTTACTATATGTTGTTGCATTTTTACTCCACTTTTATCTATTTGTATTCCTAAAAATTCTATCTGATTTTTCATGATTTTAGCTTTCTTTTCACTTAGACTTATTCCCGATTTTTCTATTGTATCTGTAAATTGTCCTAATAATTTTAAATGTTCTTCTTTAGTTTTTGTATATAATAATATATCATCTATGTATACTATACAATTAGATAATTGTTTAAAATAACTATCCATAAAATGTTGATATCTACCTGGTGCATTTTTATATCCAAATGATAATACATTCCATTCATAAAATCTTTGTGGTACCGTAAATTCAGTTAATTCTTTAGATTCATCTTCTAACTTTAAATGGTAAAATCCTGATTTACAATCGAATTTACTAAAATAATTATATCCCTGTATTTTTCTTATTTTTAATATCTTATTTGGTATTGGATAATTATATGTCATAGTCTTTGCATTTAAATTTCTATAGTCAATAACGATTCGACTTTTTCCTCTTTTTTGTTCACTATGTTTATTTACTATAAATGCTGGACTATTATGTTTACTATTACTTTTTTGTATATATTATTTTTCTAATAATTCATCTATATGTATTTTAAATTCTTTTAAATCGTGAAAATTATATGTTAATGGTTTCTGGGTTATTATGCTATTTTTATCTATTAATTCAATTTTTATAGTAGTTTTATGTTTTTCCCATCCTTTTAATGGATCTTCACTATATAATTGTTCTAATTTTTTCTTAATTATTTCTATCTTATTTAATGAAAATATAGTTATTTTTGTTTTATTTATCGAGAATGCAACTAGTTCTATTGTATCTTCAGTATTTTTTATATTTTCTAACTTTTGTGTAATTTTTTCGCTTCCTTTTATCCAATCAGTTTTCTTTCTTATTTTATTATTAACTCTTTTTGCTCTTACTTTCTATTTACATGGTGCTGTAAATCACCAATCTATTCTAGTTATTATATGTGGGTATAATTTATCTAAAAACGACATTCCTAAAAGTATATCTTTTGATGTTAGTTCATAATTATAAATTTCTTCTATTGTTAATATCTTATCCTATACTTGTATTTTTACATTCCTAGCTTTATAAGTAATTAAACTTCCTTCATTATTAAATCCTTTAACTATTATTGGTGTTTTTAATTTATCCCATTTGCTTTTTGGTAAGCAATTATATCTACATAAATTAGCTTCTGC
>NW_025852631.1:1456-1994 GCF_002878395.1 Capsicum annuum | reverse complement strand
AAGAATTAAAATTAGAAGATAAATTAACAGCAATGGTAAGAATACAAAAAGAAAATGAAGAGATAGATAGGAAAAAGGAAATAGAAAAAATAAAACAACAAACTACGGAAGAAATACGAAAAATAAAAGAAACTAAAAATAGTAGGATTACTGAATTAGAAAAAGAACTACAAATATTAAAAGAGTTATATGAACAACGACAGAAAGAAAAAGATAGAGAACGGAAATTATTGAACGAGATATATCAATTTAAGGAAGAATTAGAAATAAATAAGATAGATATTGAAGAGACAGATAATTATGAGTCCGAAGATAGTGAAACATATACAGAAATATTAACAAATACAAAAAATTTTGAAATCAATGAAAAACAAAAAGAAATTAATGAGGAAAACTTAGAAAATACCCACACAGAAATAAGTACTCTTGATAAAAAAGAAAATAAAAATATAATACCTAAAACAACAGAAATAAGAAAACCTATATATTACAAGAATAAGTTTAAAAAATATAATGAATACGACAAATGGATACCAAA
>NW_025852631.1:682-1356 GCF_002878395.1 Capsicum annuum | reverse complement strand
AAACAAGGAATTAAAAATAAATAATATAGATGTTGAAGAGACAGATATTATGATTCAGAAGATAGTGAAACATATACAGAAATATTAACAAATACAAAAAATTTAGAAATCAATGAAAAACAAAAAGAAATTAATGAGGAAAACTTAGAAAATACCCACACAGAAATAAGTACTCTTGATAAAAAAGAAAATAAAAATATAATACCTAAAACAACAGAAATAAGAAAACCTATATATTACAAGAATAAGTTTAAAAAATATAATGAATACGACAAATGGATACCAAAACAAATAATTAATAAAAATTATAACTTTTTAGATCTAGATTGTGTAATAGATACAGAAAAAATAATACAATTATGGATAGGATATATGACAAAACAATTATTAGATAATAATATAAATATAACGGATGCACCGGAAGATATAGAAAAAACCCTAATAGGATCAGTAAAACTATGGTTTACAAATTTAACTGAAAATAGCAAAAAAGTATTAAGAACTAATAAAACTATAAAAGGAACATCATCGGCAACAACTAAACTAACACCTATAGAATTATTAAAAAAATATGAAACAGCTATAAAAGATGAATTTGGTAGTACGACAACAATCGAAGAAAACAAATGAAGAAAAAGATACAAATAGAAATTTAATGTTAAAATTAGCAATAT
>NW_025852631.1:0-582 GCF_002878395.1 Capsicum annuum | reverse complement strand
ATAATACCTAGAACATCAGAAATAAGAAAACCTACATATTATAAGAATAAGTTTAAAAGATATAATCTAAAGAATGAATATGACAAATGGACACAAAAACAAATAGTTAATAAAAATTATAACTTTTTAGACTTAGACTGTGTGATAGATACAGAAAAAATAATACAATTATGGATAGGATATATGACAAAATAATTATTAGATAATAATATAAACATAACAGATGCACCGGAATATATAGAAAGAACACCAATAGGAACAGTGAAATTATGGTTTTCAAATTTAACTGAAAATAGCAAGAAGGTATTAAGAACTAATAAACCTATAGAAGGAAAATCATCAACAACAACTAAACTAACACCTATAGAATTATTAAAAAATATGAAACAGCTATAACAGATAAATTTGGTAGTATGACAACAATAGAAGAAGAACAAGATGAAGAAAAAGATACAAATGAGAATTTAATGTTAAAATTAGCAATATGTAATATGTGTTATATAGATGAATATACTTGCGCATTTAAAGAATATTATTATAAAGGAGCATATAATATAGAAGAAAGTAAAGAAATAAGAAAAT
>NW_025852630.1:756-2272 GCF_002878395.1 Capsicum annuum | reverse complement strand
CTGGGGTTAAGGTTTAGGAAAGTTTGTACTCTGTAGATATTTTCTATGTATTTTTGGGCTGTATAGTTGTAAACTTTTTTATCTTGGTTCAGACTATCTCGGTATGTGGTAATTTGTGAGGGTATGAACAAGGGGTCTTTTTGTGTTTTTGGTATAAATGGTTTCTCAAATATCTTATTCATATTCATGTTCTGATATCTTTGTCTACTAACTCCTCTGCTTGTACCTGCAATTGTGGATTGATAAACAGTATGGGTTTTATGGAGTGTCCCAACATCTCCTTCTAGATCTGGAATTTTAATGTCTTCCGATCGACATAGCTCTGCACACTGCTGAGTTAGTTGATTTGCAGTTTTAGACTTCAGTTTAACTTCATTAGTCTTTAGCTTTTCTATTTCATTCCCATACTGTCTACTTTCATGAAAGCGTAGTTACGGTTTTGAGTATCTTTTCTAAAGTATCGTCTTCTATTATATCAGTCTGTGTAACTTTGTCTTGATATGTAATCTGCAATAACTTTTTTGTTAGTACTAATTACTTCAATTGTAAATGTAAAATTTAATATATTCAAGACTAGTCTCCGAATCTCTTTTGTTGTAACTGAATTTTGTATTTTCTTTGTTAACCACCAACGTACCTTTGTATTATCCGTTCGTACAATAAACTTGTTATATACAATATATGGCTCAAATGCTAATCAACATTTATATAATGAACATAATTCTTTCCTATTTATTTCTTATTTTATTTCTGTTTCATTGAACGTACCTGAGTAGTATCTACAATGGTGTTCTAATTTTTCTGCTTTATATCTGTATTTAAGTACTCCTCCATAACTACATTCACTAGCATCTGCTTCTACTATATATATAAATTTTCTATTTTCATCTGGAAATTGTAGTTTTGGTAATTCTTTACAAAGTAATTTTATTTCCTGAACTTGTTTTTTATCTTCTTCATTATAGTTATATTCTACATCCTTTTTTAATTTTTTCTGTAATGGTTTTAAATTTTCTGCTAATTTTGGAATATATTCCCTTACTTGGTTTACTAATCCTAAAAATGATTGTAATTTCCTTTTTGTATCTAATTCTTCTTTCGAAATTATTATTTTTTGTACTATATGTTGTTGCATTTTTACTCCACTCTTATCTATTTGTATTCCTAAAAATTCTGTCTGATTTTTCATGATTTCAGCTTTCTTTTCACTTAGACTTATTCCTGATTTTTCAATTATATCTGTAAATTGTCCTGATAATTTTAAATGTTCTTCTTTAGTTTTTATATATAATAATATATCATCTATATATTATATACAATTAGATAATTGTTTAAAATAACTATCCATGAAATGTTGATATCTACCTGGTGCATTTTTATATCCAAATAGTAATACGTTCCATTCATAAAATCCTTGTGGTACCGTAAATGCGGTTAATTCTTTAGATTCTTCTTCTAACTTTAAATGGTAAAATCCTGATTTACAATCGAATTTACTAAAATAATTATATCCCTG
>NW_025852630.1:0-656 GCF_002878395.1 Capsicum annuum | reverse complement strand
TCTATTATATCTGTAAATTGTCCTAATAATTTTAAATGTTCTTCTTTAATTTTTGTATATAATAATATATCATCTATGTATACTATACAATTAGATAATTGTTTAAAATAACTATCCATAAAATATTGATATCTACCTGGTGCATTTTTATATCCAAATGGTAATACTTTCCATTCATAAAATCCTTGTGGTACCGTAAATGCGGTTAATTCTTTAGATTCTTCTTCTAACTTTAAATGGTAAAATCCTGATTTACAATCGAATTTGCTAAAATAATTATATCCTTTATCTGATCCGATCCAAGGCTTTCGATTAGCCTGCCGGTGCTCTGGTCTGTTGTCTTGCCTTATCCTTACTTTCCCCAGCTCTCCTTTCTTTCACGGCCGTCCGACCCTACCGGATTAGGAATGTGAAGGCCTCTCCTTCGAAAGGAGACCGGGGAAAGAAATAGCTATGCTATTGACCGGACCCTTTTTTCTCATTTTGTTTGAAGCGGGCCAAATAGAGAATGAAATGCATAAAAAAAAATAGGGGATGGCTCGGCTATCCCACCTAGCCAAGCCAGAAAAATAGATTTTGTCTTATTTTTAATATCTTATTTGGTATTGGATAATTATATGTCATAGTTTTTGCATTTAAATTCCTATAGTCAATAA
>NW_025852629.1:1037-3494 GCF_002878395.1 Capsicum annuum | reverse complement strand
CTCTGATTTAATTCCTTGTCGAGATATGCTCCTAATGTTGTAGCTACTATGGATACAAAGTTCATCAATTTGTGGATAGGCTAGATCCATATCTGGTTAGAGATTGTACTATTGCCGCTTTGAACAAAGATATGGACATAGCGAGGATCCAAGCTTTTGCACAGAAAATAGAAGATTAGAGGCAGAGGAGAAGAACACAGGAATTAGAAAGAGGATATTCCAAGAGGGCCAGATCTACAGGGCATTTCATGGCATCCCAAGGAGGGTTCAGACCACAGTTTTCTGCTAGACCACCTAGGCTACTATCTTCTTATTCTGTAGCTAGTGCCTCACCATAGTTCCAAGGGTCCAGAGGAAATCAATTTGGGCACAGAAGTGAGAGTCAGAGTTTGCGAATAGTGGGATACCAAGGGCAAGGGAATAAAAGCCAATCGAGACCTCCTCGAGAGCCATACAATAAATGTGGAAGGTATCATTTGGGCACATGTCGGTTGGGGACCAATGTTTGCTTTTGGTGCGGTATGTCGGGGCATATGATGAGAGAATGTCCACGAAAGAGCATAGGGGGTATGGCATGACCTACGGGTTCATTTGTTGCATCATCATTATCAATGCCTTATTCAGGAAGGGGTGCACAACCAATGGGTCGTGTTAGAGGTGATAGAGGAGCCACGAGTTCTAGCGAGGGTCAAAATCGTACGTATGCTCTAGCGGATCCACAGAATTTAGAGGCTTCCCCAGATGTGGTTACGGGTACGTTGTCTATCTTTTCATTCGATTTAGATGCCTTAATTGATCCCGATTCTACATTATCTTATGTTACTCCATTGGTTGCTGGAAAGTTTGAAAGAATACCCGAACTGTTAGTTAAGCCATTTGAAGTGTCCACACCGGTTGGGGAATCTATTATAGCTAGAAGGGTTTATCGAAACTGCATAGTAACTGTTTGTGGTCGTGATACGATGGCTGATCTTGTGGAGTTAGAAATGGTAAATTTTGATGTTATAATGGGTATGGACTAGTTGGCATCTTGTTATGCCATAATTGATTGTTGCATGAAAAAGGTATATTTCCATTTTCCAAATGAATCAGTCCTTGAATGGAAAGGTGAAATTAGCGCGCCAAGAGGTAGATTTACGCAAGAAGGAGTACTTCAGTGCCAAAACCGATTGTGTTTGCCAGATGTAGACGGGCTAAGAAAGAAGATTATGATAGAGGCACATTTTTCAAGGTATTTCATTCAATCAGGATCAACCAAAATGTATCAAGATTTGAAAGATATGTATTGGTGGAATGACATGAAGAAGAACATTGCAGAATTTGTAGCTGAATGTCCAAATTGTCAAAGAGTTAAAGTTGAGCACCAAAAAACCGGAGGTTATATGCAATGCATTGATCTTCCAAGCTGGAAGTGGGACATGATCAATATGGATTTCGTTATTGGTTTGCCTTGTACATCTCGGAAGTTTGATTCTATATGGGTGATTGTTTATAGGCTTACCAAATCCACACATTTCCTACCAGTTAGGACCACTTACACAGTTGAATAGTATGCGAAGCTGTACATTAAAGAGATAGTCCGATTACATGGAGTGCCAATCTCTATTATATCAGATCGGGGAACCCAATTTACCGCAAACTTTTGGAAGTCTTTTCAGAGGTGTTTGGGAACACAAATGAAGTTGAGTACAGCTTTTCACCCTCAAATAGATGGACAAGAAGAACATCCAAATACTTGAAGATATGCTACGAGCTTGAGTAATAGATTTTAAGGGCAACTGGGATGATCATTTACCTCTAATTGAGTTTGCCAACAATAATAGCTATCATTCAAGTATCAAAATGGCACCATATTAAGCATTATATGAAAGGAAGTGTACATCACCAATAGGATGGTTCGAAGTGGGTGAAACTCTTTTGTTCAGACCGGATCTTGTTTATCAAGCCATAGAGAAGGTTAAAGTAATTCAACAACGACTGAAAATAGCCCAAAGTCGACACAAGTCATATGCGGATAGTAGAAGGAGAGGGCTAGAGTTTTCTATAGGTGATTGGGTATTTTTGAAGATATCACCAATAAAATGGGTAATGAGATTTGGCAAGAAAGGGAAGTTGAGTCCACGTTATATAGGCCCATATAAGATCACTCGAAGGTTTGGACAAGTTGCATATGAGTTAGAGCTACCCCTAGAGCTCTCATTAGTAAATCCGGTATTTCATGTGTCAATGCTTCGAAAGTGCATCGGAGATCCATCACATATCACTTCTACTGAGGATATGTAAATTACGGAAGATCTTACCTATGAGGAAGTGCCTATTGCTATTCTAGATCGCCAAGTTAAGAAGATGAGAAATAAAGAGATAGCATCGGTGAAAGTACGTTGGAGAAATCGTCAAAGGGAAGAGATTACATGGGAAGCTGAGGAAGCAATGAAATCTAAGTACCCTCATTTGTTC
>NW_025852629.1:0-937 GCF_002878395.1 Capsicum annuum | reverse complement strand
CTAGATAGCCAAGTTAAGAAGATGAGAAATAAAGAGATAGCATCGGTGAAAGTACGTTGGAGAAATCGTCAAAGGGAAGAGATTACATGGGAAGCTGAGGAAGCAATGAAATCTAAGTACCCTCATTTGTTCAAAGATGAAGAGGAAGTTCAAGAAACGGAGTTAGAACAATAACAAGTAAGTTTTTTTTATATATGCATAGTATTTATGTGATGATGTGAATGTTAATGGTGGACTTGAACTTGTTTCGGTTGAATAACTACGCTAATATTCAAGGACGAATGTCCTAAAGGGGGGAAGGATGTAACACCCCATATTCATGTACATGTATTGGCGTATTCATGTACGTGTATTGGTCTTATTTATATGAAATTAATTTTTTTATTTTATTTATACCAGAAGTTGCCCGTCAATGATTCCATGAGAAGGTTATTGAATAAGCTTTCCAACGATATAAAGATTTCCAAAAATGGATAAGTTTTGGATATAATCGAGCACGTTCGAAACTATAAAACGGTGGCCGGGATATTTGGGAATAGTAAATGTGCAGGAAAATTTCCTGCACACAAACTACTGAGGCCAGCCAAATTTTTGGGTCAACTTTGAACGATCATAACTCCCTTAATATAATGAAATGGGAAAGCTTCGACCTATGAAAAGAAATATATTTGAGTCTTCTTTCCAATGCAATTGGTTTCATCCAAATCCAACATCTGAGTAAGGAGTTATACTCGTTTTACTTCAGCCTCTCAAAATAGATTTTTAGGGTCAACTTCAAATGATCATAACTCCTTGTACAGGATGAACTGGATGACCTACTTTATATTAAATGAAATACCTTTTAATTATCTTTCCAACAATACCAATTTCACCCAAATCTGATATCGGAGCAAAGAGTTATGGTCGATCTACTTTAGCTTATCAAAACAGTCCACCA
>NW_025852628.1:4199-4930 GCF_002878395.1 Capsicum annuum | reverse complement strand
ATCATGATTTTGATATTTGGGTCATGAATCCCCATTGAAAGTTGTGTGTTTTTGAGAAAGTGTATGTTATAAGCACGTTGATGTTGAATATTTGAGATATTTTAAATGATTTGACCTTTTGATCTTAATAGAGTTATTTTAAACTTGAGTGTGAAAGAAATCCACAACGTGGTTGATTTTGATAGATGGGAAGCATGATGGCTCCCGATGTATATTTATATATTACAGAAATGGTTTTGTTGTGGATTGTCTTTAAAATGATCTGAGCTAAGTCCGGGAGAAATCTTTAGCACCGAGTGGGAGGTATAAAGCGAACTTACTTCCCTAGAATTATGTGCCCCCATAGGAGTAAGCCTGAGGTTGATTTATATAGTGATCACTAGTTTGTGTGGATTTGATATCGATAGTCCTACTCTGATGGCAAGGATAGGACGGCTCAACTCAACATGGGTTGTACGTTGGAATCCATTAGCTCACATGGTTTATGTTGGTTATAGGATCTCCTAGTGTGTGTGTGTATCCTTGTGTCTATGGTGAATGGTGCAGTGATTTGGAAGTGGAATTGTGAAAGTTATTCTTTCGAAGATTTAAATGATATTTACATTATGAGATTGATATTCTTGATGAACTGAAAGTGATTGACAAATTATATGATGACTCGCATGTGTTATTGTACCTATTTCATCCTCTCATGATTATGATGATTTTCTTCGGGCTATGTGAGTCATCAT